>NC_081166.1:15183225-15343225 GCF_012432095.1 Onychostoma macrolepis | reverse complement strand
TTGTTTGTTTTGATATTTAACACCCAGGTTATGAAAAAAAAAAAAATTTGCAAGTGGCTTGCATAGGTCCCTCAATACCTAGCTGTGTATATAAGGCATTTTTTTCCTGCACAAATTTATTATCACCACAAGAGCAGACTCGGCAATTAGATCCTCATAATATGAGAAAATAATGACAAGCCTATTAGCCCAAATTTGTTATATTACATGTATTATTCTACTACATGGGTAATTTACTCTCTCAATGAGTGTTAGATGAATATGTGTAAAATGTGCCAATCCCATGTGTAAATACAGTGTGTGTGTGTGTGTGTGTATTTTTGCCATCACTACAGTAAGCACAAACACCCACATGCCAATTAGATACCTAGTCACCTGAGAGTGAAGTGGAGGCTATCCATAGCACCACATCTAGCTATTGCCTCCCACAGGACAGACCACTGTGACTCGGCCCCCCTCCTTGGTCAACCTCAGGGGGCCTTGCCACGAAATGCTGTTTTTTTATGCTGTGTATGTAATCACAAGGCTGGTTACAATCTGTCTTTGTTAACCTCACCCACACAGGGCTGAACAAACAGACTGACACTGAAGAGCTCTCTGTAGCATCCACCTGGACGGACTTTCTGGTTTTTGACCCTTTGCAGGTGGGTAAAAATGTGTGGCTTTGGCATGATTGTGATATTAAAGCGTATTTTTTATATTAAAAATTTAATATAACTTGTTTTTAATGCACGTGTGCAGTCTATAAGCTGCAGTGAAGTCTTCTGAAAACTGTTTAGAGAAAATGTGACTCTCAGTGCAATATATATGTATATATAATTTTCATTGTCGCATCTTTCTTCTTAAAGTTACACTTGATTAGACCAGATGTTTTTAATCTGGGGTTCAGGGACCCCAGGGGCTCCAAAGGAGCGCTAAGGAGTCTGTGGAAAAGTTTAGAGAAAAATAATGTAAAAAATAGTTTGTGAAAATAAGATTAAAATGAAAAATTTGTTTAAAATAAATAAAAATGGATTCAAATAAGTAATCAAGTGATTAAATGAATAAAAAACCTTCGATTAAAATAATTAAATATTACATGTAACAGTAGAGTAATGGAAGAAGTTAATATGTGTAATAATGTAATTTATCTAACTGTTTTTTAAACAATATTTTAGACATGTTTATAATATTCATTTTTCACCTTATAAAATGGGTCTTTATATAAGAATGCATTTTAAATTTTAGGATAGGCTTAGAAAAGGATGATCATATTTGGGGGGTCCGTGGCATCTAAAAGATTGGAAACATTTTAAACAGTTATCGTTTTAAACAATGATCAATAATTGGTACATTAGTAGAGCTCACATAAGGCTTTTCGTCAGACTTCACAGCTGCAGCGTCTTTAATTGGAGAGCTCAGGTGGAGAAAGATGCTGTTGGGCTCAGGGAGATGCCAGTGTGTGTCGGGCCCTGCTGGGCTGCTGAAACCGCTGAGAATAGAGCTCAGCATGCACTTTATCTCTCAAATGAAAGTAGTCCCTTACTGCTATGCTCTTTTAGTTAGTTTTATTGATGGCCGTGTGTTTGTGCTAGATATTCTCTGCTATTATATTGTTGTTTTTTTGCTATTTTCCCTCCACGTGTCCCTCCTCTTCCTCCTGGTCTCTAGGATAGCGGATCAGGTCTTGAAACATGAGCTCTGTGGCAGTGTTGACTCAGGAGAGTTTTGCGGAGCACCGCAGTGGCTTGAAGGACGTTGCGATCACAGGTATGACGACTGTGGCAAAATTAGGGGTGAAACTAATTTTTTGTACCACAGTTCATCGCATGTCCAATGGCAGGAATCGACAACGGATGTAACAGTGAATTAAAAAATGCATATGCAAATACATTAGTAGCAGCAGCAAAGATTATGTATACTAATGATTTGTTACTGGAACAGTTTTAAAGCTAGTATTAAGCCCCGTTCACACTGAGAATGATAACTATATTAGCATCCACAAAATATCGTCGGTTTATTCTAAGTGAACGCTCGTTGCTGCTTTAAATTTTCGAGCTCATTATGGCAGGATTGATTCTGATTGGGTGTCAATGTTTTTATTGTTCATCAGCTGTAAAAAATAATTCTGAAAGTGATTCCAACAATATCGTTTCTCTGTGCCTTTATCGTTATAGCTGTGGTGTGGACTCTGCTGTTCTTAAAGATTGAGAAAGATTTTTAGAACTATATCTTTATCGTTATCTTTATAGTTATCGTTCTTGGTGTCAACGGGCCTTTAGACACATCTCTTTGTTTTTGAACACTGATGCTGAACACTTGTGCTGTTTACTAGTTGTCAGTGTGTCACAATTATCTTTGACAGTGACAGCAGAGCTGTTCTTATCTGAATCATACAGTGTGTGTGTGTGAAGCATTCTGCTGTAGCATATGTTTTCATGCAAAATTATGGTAAATAGTGTCTCTTTGAAAAATAAATTTTGGGAATTATAATATACACTTTATTTTAAGGTCCAATTCTCGCTATTCACAAACCATGAACTATGTTTTTTTTTCCCTCCGTAAACTCCTAATTTGCTGCTTATTAATAGTTAGTAAGGTAGTTGTTAAGCTTAGGTATTGGGCAGGATTAGGGATGTAGAATATTGTTAATGCAGTATGTGCTTTATAAGCGCTAATAATAGGCATGTTAATACACAACTAGTTAACAGTGAGAATTGGTCTCTATAATATAAAATAATTATTTCCATACATAATTATCAATCTTAAATTAATATAATTCATGTACCCCTGTTGGTGAAGTAAACTGATCAACTAAGATGTACAAAAAAGAAAAAAATGTGTCAGTATTTTCAATAATTGTTTATAGAGTTGGTATTTCTTTGTTCTGGATGACACTGGTTGATTGTCTTTATAAAGCATCATAGTGTTATTATCAAAATAATGCAAAGAAAATTTGTTGTGTACATTTTACAATTCCTTTTCTTATTGTCTGTGGTTAGGTAGTGTGCCAGAAGATGAAGCATATATACCCACCTATCTGGAGGCCTTTCCACCTTTACCAGACAAGGGCACTCCAGGTGAGAAGACAGGTGAGCCAGCAGGTGCCTGGAGCAAAATCCGACCCATCAAAGCCTCTGTCATCACTCAGGTAACATATATAATCATCCATAGAAGGTTTATACTGTGTTATTAAGCTGCACTGTATCTTTTCAGTGTTATTGAGCGCCTGACACACTTTTTCTACTTCTCTTTGCACCTTTAGGTGTTCCATGTTCCTTTGGAGGAGCGGCGATATAAAGACAACAGTCAGTTTGGTGAAGGTGAGGAGGCGAAAGTGTGCCTGGATATCATGCAGAAGACCGGGGCACATATCGAACTCTCTCTTGCCAAGGACCAAGGCCTCTCCATCATGGTGACTGGGAAACTGGATTCGGTTATGAAAGCGAGGAAGGAGATTGTGGCCCGGCTGCAGACTCAGGTGCTTGTTTGAGTCTTGCATTTCTTATTCCATTCATTTTACTGTGTGTTAAAAGTTATATTTTAATGCTAAACTTCTCAGGCGTCAGCGACTGTGCTTATTCCGAAAGAACATCATCGATTTGTGATCGGAAAGAACGGGGAGAAGTTGCAGGAGCTGGAGCTGAAAACAGCCACCAAGATTGCCATCCCCCGCTCTGATGATCCCAACGCCAACATCCGTATCACCGGCACCAAGGAGGGCATTGAGAAAGCTCGCCATGAAATCCAGCTCATCTCTGCTGAACAGGTAACCATCGAAGATAGATGAGATGAGGTTTTGTGTTTCATTCGTAATTCAGCCTTATTATGACCTCACTCTTTGCTTTAGGATAAGCGTGCCGTGGAACGTTTGTCTTTTGAGAAGGCGTTTCATCCATTCATCGCTGGTGCATATAATCGACTCGTTCAAGAGCTTAGTCAAGAGACTGGAGCTCGTATTAGCATCCCGCCACCCAGCATACCCAAAGATGAGATTGTCATTACCGGCGAGAAGGAGGCAGTTGCCATGGCGATTGCCCACATCCGGGCCATCTACGAAGAGAAGGTGATTCGCAATTACACTGTCATGCATCATTTTTGGTTATTGTTTTTATATATATATATATATATATATATATATATATATATACAGTGAGGAAAATAAGTATTTGAACACCCTGCTATTTTGCAAGTTCTCCCACTTAGAAATCATGGAGGGGTCTGAAATTGTCATCGTAGGTGCATGTCCACTGTGAGAGACATAATCTAAAAAAAAAATCCAGAAATCACAATGTATGATTTTTTTAACTATTTATTTGTATGATACAGCTGCAAATAAGTATTTGAACACCTGTCTATCAGCGAGAATTCTGACGCTCAAAGACCTGTTAGTCTGCCTTTAAAATGTCCACCTCCACTCCATTTATTATCCTAAATTAGATGCACCTGTTTGAGGTCGTTAGCTGCATAAAGACACCTGTCCACCCCATACAATCAGTAAGAATCCAACTACTAACATGGCCAAGACCAAAGAGTTGTCCAAAGACACTAGAGACAAAATTGTACACCTCCACAAGGCTGGAAAGGGCTACGGGGAAATTGCCAAGCAGCTTGGTGAAAAAAGGTCCACTGTTGGAGCAATCATTAGAAAATGGAAGAAGCTAAACATGACTGTCAATCTCCCTCGGACTGGGGCTCCATGCAAGATCTCACCTCGTGGGGTCTCAATGATCCTAAGAAAGGTGAGAAATCAGCCCAGAACTACACGGGAGGAGCTGGTCAATGACCTGAAAAGAGCTGGGACCACCGCTTCCAAGGTTACTGTTGGTAATACACTAAGACGTCATGGTTTGAAATCATGCATGGCACGGAAGGTTCCCCTGCTTAAACCAGCACATGTCCAGGCCCGACTTAAGTTTGCCAATGACCATTTGGATGATCCAGAGGAGTCATGGGAGAAAGTCATGTGGTCAGATGAGACCAAAATAGAACTTTTGGTCATAATTCCACTAAACGTGTTTGGAGGAAGAAGAATGATGAGTACCATCCCAAGAACACCATCCCTACTGTGAAGCATGGGGTGGTAGCATCATGCTTTGGGGTGTTTTTCTGCACATGGGACAGGGCGACTGCACTGTATTAAGGAGAGGATGACCGGGGCCATGTATTGCAAGATTTTGGGGAACAACCTCCTTCCCTCAGTTAGAGCATTGAAGATGGGTCGAGGCTGGGTCTTCCAACATGACAATGACCAAGCACACAGCCAGGATAACCAAGGAGTGGCTCTGTAAGAAGCATATCAAGGTTCTGGCGTGGCCGAGCCAGTCTCCAGACCTAAACCCAATAGAGAATCTTTGAGGGAGCTCAAACTCCGTGTTTCTCAGCGACAGGCCAGAAACCTGACTGATCTAGAGAAGATCTGTGTGGAGGAGGCCAAAATCCCTCCTGCAGTGTGTGCAAACCTGGTGAAAAACTACAGGAAACGCTTTGACCTCTGTAATTGCAAACAAAGGCTACTGTACCAAATATTAACATTGATTTTCTCAGGTGTTCAAATACTTATTTGCAGCTGTATCATACAAATAAATAGTTAAAAATCATACACTGTGATTTCTGGATTTTTTTTAGATTATGTCTCTCACAGTGGACATGCACCCACGATGACAATTTCAGACCCTCCATGATTTCTAAGTGGGAGAACTTGCAAAATAGCAGGGTGTTCAAATACTTATTTTCCTCACTGTATATATATATAAATTAATACCTTTATTCACCAAGGGTGCATTAAATTGATCAGAAGTGACAATAAAGACATTTATAATTAGTGGTCGACCGATATTGGTTTTTTGACGGCCGATGCCGATATCTTGGAAAGCAGGTGGACCGATGATGGCTGATATAATTGTATTTATTTGAATTAAAATGGATTAAATTTAAATTTAAAATAATTTAAAAGGAAGTAAACACTGTAACCAACAGAGCACTCAGTATTCAGGGAAGTTTGTGTGCATTGGGAATCATATTTTTTCAAATAAAGCAAAGGTAACACTCATTTTACATACATCACACAGTGAAAATAACATGAATATGACGGTGGGCAAATGCATAAAGCACAGCATAATTTGAAATCACGTATTTAATGTTTAAAGTGTTCAGTTCGCACCGAAAGTCACTCAGAGAACACGCGATCATGCAGGATACACATGTCACAAGATCTCACAACTGGATTCGGCTATGTTTGCAAGGATTGTGAAATTAAATGTTCATTAACCATTCAAAGATTTGTTTAAATTATATAAATGTGTATTTGCTGAATGTTGACGAGTCGACAAACGGGAAAGTATTATAATGTTTGGCTTTCTATTACTAGTAATATAAAAGCCATCGTTATAATACTTTTTTGTATACATTTTTTTTCTTGAATATTTTATTTTAAGCTTTTCACATTTCAGAGAACAATCCTCCAACCCCCATGCCAGCAAATCAAAGGAAAAATTTTTTAACAAATAATTAAAAAATTAATGAAAAATTTAAAACCGTAATGACATTGTAATCAATGTACTGATGCACATATGCATACACCCAGATATAGTATACATATACACCTCCATAAACATCGATCATACTCGTGTATCTATACAAAAGTGCATACAGCCGTCTCTACATATACACATAGTCATTTAAAAAAAAAAAAAAAAGGAACATCTTATACCAATACATACCCAATTATGGGAATTGTTACAATGGTTAAATTCAGTTATCATTGGTCACCTTCCATTTATTCAAAGAAGGACTTCCAAATCTTTATGAATCCCTTTGGTTTACCCGCAATCTCATATCAAATGTTTTCCATATGTAACACATTACTGAGCTCTGTGAGCCATGTTTTAAATTTAGGCGCAAACTCTTTGTTCCACATCAACAAATTTTTTTTTTTTTTGCTATGGTCATCCCATATTAACTGTTTGGATCTGATTGAAACTATACTTCGCTAAGAAGGGGGCCCAGCCTAATATTGCAATAAGAGGGTCATGAGGAAAATTAATCTTAAGTACCTTTGAGTAGAAAGAAAAAACCTCAGTCCAAAATTTACACATTTTTGGGCAGAACCAAAATAAATGAGCCAATGTACCCTCATTGGACTTGCAATTAAGACATAAAGAGGACACAGAGGGATATATGGAATGTAATTTGGTACGAGAGTAGTGCAATCTATGGACAACTTTATACTAGAAACAAGACCCTTCGAGTCGAGTTCAGAGGTCATACTGTAAATAAATAAAGATATTCAGGGGACTTGTAAACTTCAAAATTAGAGGTATTACTTTTAACATAATTCCGTACTTGTAAATATCTGAAAAAATGAGAGGAAGGTAGGCCAAATTTGAGCAAAAGAAGCAAATACATTGTCTCTATATAAATCTCTTATAGACAGCGGAGATTTCCATGATAAAAATGTTTTATCCGACTGTGATGGAGGGAATGCATGATTGCAAGCTATAGGGGTAAGTGAGCAGGTCTGAGGGACTTTAAAGAGTTAAAGATCCTGAGCTGATACCAAATCTAAAGAGAATTTACAACAATAGGGTTTACTTAAGTGTTCTGATAGGTTTGTTTTCTGCAAAAAGTAAAGCAGGGAGGCAGGATTCCTGCATATCCCGCTCAATAGCCAGCCAAGCAGGAATGGTAGCGTTCAATTTCCCGGGGCATGCAATCCACCAATACAATAATGCCCTTAGATTGGCTGCCCAGTAGTAAGGCTGAAAACAGGGAAGACCTAGGCCTCCTACCTCTTTTGTTTTACAAATATGCGCTTTAGATATACGATGAGCTCTATATCCTCAGCTAATCGGCATGATTACAGTATCAGGTGTTTTAAAGAATGACTGGGTTAAAAAGATAGGAATGTTTTGAAACAAATAAAGAAATCTAGGTAAAGTAACCATTTTGATTGCGTTAACACGACCAATCATTGTTAAAGGGAGTACTCGCCAAGTCTCTATATTTTTCTTCAGTTTATCTATCATGACTTTGTAGTTTGTTTCATACTTTTTTGTATACATTTTAATCCCTTTGTTTAACAGTTCTATCTGATTATTAGACATACTTTTTCTTTCCGTATTGGACAGAACAGTTGTTAACGACGACAGCGAACAAGAGGGAGAATGTGAGCACCATACATATCTATGGTGAGCACTGTGTGCTCAGGCACTGCCGTTATCAGTGCCGTCAAAATAAAAGTTCGCCTCGAATGCATCGGCCAAACAGAAACTTATTGGCTTATGCCGATATTTGAAAAATGCCAAATATCGGCCGATATATAGGCTTTAGCGATATATCGGTCGACCACTATTTATAATGTAACAAAAAATCTGTTTTAAAAAAAATGCTGCTCTTTTGAACTTTTTATTATTCAGAAACACGGTGTATACAAAAATAATAAAGGAGACCTATTATGCCCCGTTTTGCAAGATGTAATATAAGTCTCAGGTGTGCCCAGAATGTGTCTGTGAAGTTTCAGCTCAAAATACCCACAGATCGTTTGTTATATCATTTTGAAAATGGCTAATTTGAGTACAAGCAGAAACATGCTGTTTTCTTGAATGTCTCTTTAAATGCAAATGAGCTGCTGCTACCCGCCCCCTTTTCCAGAATAGGGCTGTGCCTTTACAGCTCGTTCCTCAGATACTCTACTAAAAACAACTGTTTGGTTTTTATTATCATGTCTATCGCGCTGAAATCATGCGTTTTAAACCATATTAGTTTACTTTGGTTTTCTGAGCGCACACATCCGAAGCACGCGCACAAGAAAGTGGCTGTCACACAGCATATGAGTACTTAACTGAGTTCTCTTTCATGTCTTATTGCTGCAGTGAAATATACAGTAAATAAATCCACTGCTCTCTTGTCTCCTCCGAGACTGGGACTCTAAATAGTGTTCTGTGCTTGTCAGTACAGCCAAAGACAGAACAGTTAGCATGCTTTGCTCGAACTTTTGCCATGGCATTAGAACTAGTACACCGTTGTCGCTTGCGAAAACACAATGGTGGCGCCATGGGTGGAAACTTGCAGATTAAAGGGTATCACAATACATAACAAAATCTGAGCAGCTTGTTTTTTCACAAGCTTGCAGAGAAAAGCTTAGTTGAAGAAGAACTTGGTTGTTCTTTTTCACATTTTCTGGGTTGGTAGATGCACTGGGGACCCGTATATAGCACTGAAAATGTCAGATTTTCATGGTATGTCACCTTTAAGCAGCACAACATTTTAACATTTATAAAATTAAGGAATGTTTTTTGAGTACCAAATCAGAAAAAAAAAAAAAAAAAGATTTCTGAAGGATCATTTGAGATTAAAGACTGGATTCAGCTTTGCCATCACGGGAATAAATTACATTTTACAATATGTGCAAAAAGGAAGCTGTTATTTAAAAATTATAATAATATTTCACAGTATTACTGTTTTTACTGTATTTTTGATCAAATAAATGCAGCCTTAGTGAGTATAAGAAACTTTGTGTACACGCACAGAGAAATGTGAAATTCCACATTTAAAGCCTGGTGAAATTTCCTGACCTACTTCTTAATATTCACAAGCAGAAACGAAAAACGACCACAATCTCAGTGGAGGTGAAAAAGTCACAACATAAGTACATAGTAGGCCCCAAGGGCAACACCCTGCAGGAGATCCTGGAGAACACGGGGGTGTCTGTGGAGATGCCCCCTCTGGACTCTGCATCTGAAACCATCATCCTCAGAGGAGAACCAGATAAACTGGGTCCGGCTCTTACGCAGGTGTACGCCAAGGTCAGTTGTTTTGGCATTTTTTGGCCTTATTTTCAACAGAATGCATTTAAAAGGCAGCTTTTCACAAGCCACTTTTGTGTTTTGCAGGCTAAAAGTGTGATAGTCGTTGAGGTGATTGCTCCGGCTTGGCTCCATCGTTTCATCATTGGCAAAAAAGGACAAAACATCAGTCGCATTACTCAGCTGCTGCCTAAGGTTTGGAACATTTAAATGAGAAGTCACCCTCATGTCGTTCCAAACCCGTAAGACCTTCATTCATCTTCGGAACACAATCTGAGAGCTCTCTGACCCTCATAGACAGTAAGGGTCCTACCACGTTCAAGGCCCAGAAAGGTGACCCACAAAAGAAGAAATCGTTGAACAAAGTCATTATTTTTGTTTTCTTTGCGCACAAAACATATTCTCGTAGCTTCATAACATTACGGTTGAACCACTGATGGCCAGAAAGCTCTCGGATTTCATCAAAAATATCTTAATATGTGTTCTGAAGATGAACAAAGGTTTTACGGGTTTGGAATGACATGAGGGTGAATAATTAATGTCAGAATTTTCATTTTTGAATCGTCTCTTTAAAGCCTAAATACAATCACCAGAAGTCATCACCACCAAGCTTCTGTGAACCTTTTCAAACTTCATTTAAAATCTTCAAGTTTGAAAGTTTGAGTTAGTTTGCAAGTATAAACACAACGAGACTGTAAAAGCAGACTAGTGAGTAGATGAGTTTACCTGTGTAGTGTGAAGTTTTTTGATGTCTCAGTCAACCTCAATAGTCCGATTAAGCCACTTGTTAACAACCACCTTTTTCAAGAAAAAATCATGAGTGGGGTAATATTATGTTTTATTTCATAGTATAAAGAGTGAAAATAACTTGTGTTAACCACATTTCAGACATTTAACCGGCTGTTTGTCATCATCAGGTGCATATAGAGTTTACTGATGGAGAGGAACGTATCAGTCTGGAGGGACCAACGGAGGAGGTAGAACAAGCTCGGGCTCAGATACAGGAGATCATCAAAGACCTAGTAAGAGAACCCTCAAATTTCTTTTTGCTCTTGTTTTTAAAATGAAGATATAACGGAATAAAAATAGAGGAAATTTGGTTGCTAAAAAAGGTTGCTTCATTTCTTATAATTGTAAGATTTCAATTATGGTTTGTTCTTCAGGTTTCTGTGTTTGTGGAATATAAACAGTTTAGGTATAGTCCTCAAGTATTTTATTTTCCTCCCTCCAGTTGGCAAGAATGGACTTTGCAGAGATCAACATTGACCAGCGTTTCCACAGACATCTCATTGGCAAAAACGGGGCCAACAGTAAGTTTAAACCCTTCCTGACGTGTTGAATCTGAAACTTTAGTCAGTGTGGGATGTCTGGATAGAAACAGAGCTCATAGCACAGATAGAAAAGTGATGTTTGAATAGTCAAATAATTGTGGTTTTACACATTATTTGATTGCAAGCAGTGCACAATGTCAGTATGCAACAGCTGCAAATGTACATCTCCCTCTCTGTTTAAATATAATATTTCATGTGTTGTCATTACCACAGAACCTGAGAAAAATGAATGACTGTGTTGCACACTGAATCTAATTCTGTGACACTTTGAGTTATCCATAATATATTTGATCAGTGAACAGTGCAGATAAATGAATTATTGGTGCTTTTCCCAGTAAATCGGATAAAGGAGCAGTATAAGGTATCAGTGAGGATTCCTCAGGACTCGGAGCGCTGTGGGCTGGTTCGTATCGAGGGCGATCCTCAGGGAGTTCAGCTCGCTCGCAAGGAACTGATGGACATGGCCCAGCGCATGGTGAGACGTTCTATATGGAAATCACAAGAGCACTCTGCATATGAGATTAGGAAGCTATCTGGCACATTTGCCTGCATGGTTTAAGATTTGTCATTTTCTGGCATCTTTAGGAAAATGAACGCACGAAAGACCTGATAATAGAGCAGAAGTTTCACCGCACTATCATTGGGCAGAAAGGAGAGAAGATCAAAGAAGTACGGGACAAGTTCCCTGAGGTGCTCACAGCTTCATTTTGTAAAATGCAGCAACATCTATATTCTGCTGCATATTTTTTATAGCATTACATGAGAGATGATTTCACACAGATGGTTTCATTTTCGTAGGTCATTATCATCTTTCCAGACCAGCAACAGAAAAGTGACATTGTACAGCTCAGAGGGCCTAAAAACGAAGTGGAGAAATGTACGAAGTTTCTGCAGAAACTCATCGCTGAGCTGGTACAAGAGTAATTTCCTCTAGCTTCTTTCCTGTTCTCAGATAACATTTGCTTTGTGACTAATACAAGGTCAAAGAAAGAGCAGCTATTATGTGCTCAGACAGCTATGAAATGATCATACTCAGCCTACAGATGACAATTTCTTGCAATGCTATTGTAGTTAAGGCACTTTTTCTGTTTTAAAGCAAAGCATCTGAGAAGTTGTTTAACTCTTTGAATGACATTGAGGTTTAGTGTGTTTCATATTATGTTATATTTTTAATTCTATGTTCATATTATTAGGTTGAGAGCAGCTTCTCAATTTCTGTACCCATCCACAAGCAGTTCCACAAAAACATCATTGGCAAAGGAGGTGCCAACATTAAAAAGGTGAAGAGACAAAGTCTGCCATTTTATTTAGATTTGTAAAAATGACTTGTTTTTAATATTGCAACAAAAACATTTGGTTCCCAAAATCAGTATGTCTCTTTTTTTTTTTCCCTTTATTTCAAAGAATTTTTACTTAATGTGACAAAAAAAGGACCATAAAAGCACTGAGAGCATTGGTGTATGACGCCAATGGAAAACGCATTTCCATTTTTGTGGGATTAACTGCTATTTAAATATTGTGTAATAAGAGAAATTGTTGCTGTGTAAATCTATATAGATACGTGAGGAGACCAACACCAAGATTGATCTCCCAACGGAAAACAGCAACTCTGAGATGATTGTAATAACTGGCAAGAAGAACAGCTGTGAAGCCGCACGAGATCGGATTCTCGCCATTCAGAAAGAGCTGGTGAGAGAATCAGGAAGCTAGAAAATGTATTATAGGTGTAATTCCCAGTGCTCTTAGTTTTTCTTCTCTCACACATTCTCGCTTGATCTTTCAATTCTCCCAGGCCAACCTGAAGGAGGCTGAGGTTTCCATCCCAGCCAAACTGCACAACTCTCTGATTGGATCCAAGGGCAGTCTGGTGCGCTCTGTGATGGAAGAGTGTGGGGGTGTTCACATCCACTTCCCAGCGGAGGGCTCAGGGTTGGACAAGGTCACTATCCGAGGTCCTGCAGAGGAGGTGGAGAGAGCCAGGAGACAACTGCTGCAGTTGGCGGAGGAGAAGGTGAGTAATGAGATGAAGATTTAAAGCAGAAAAGCAAAAAAAAAACAGCAGCGCAGAAAACGCTGTTAGAATTTTCATAATCGCATGACTAATTAGAAGTTTTGAGTCATTCAGTCTATGTGAGACATTTCCTTTTTTTTTTGTCCCATCAGCAAGTCAACAACTTCTCAGTGGAGCTTCAAGCTAAGCCAGAATACCACAAGTTCCTGATAGGCAGAGGAGGAGCTAATATCCGACGGGTACGGGATCGAACCGGAGCACGTATCATCTTCCCATCACCAGATGAACCAGAACAGGAGCACATTACCATCATGGGTAAAGAGGAGGCTGTATGGCTTGCGCAGAAAGAGCTGGAGACCCTCATTAAAAATCTGGTATGCCAGAAGAGAAAGTAAAATATTTGAGTTAGTGTTTCTTTGAATGCACTTCCTGCAGTTCATCTGTCCTTTCTTTTCAGGATGATGTGATAGAGGACAGTATGGTCGTGGATCCCCGGCATCACCGTCACTTCGTCTGTCGGAGAGGGCAGGTGTTGAGAGAGTTGGCGGAGGAATATGGCGGTGTAGCTGTTAGCTTTCCTCGCACGGGCACACACAGTGACAGTATCACACTCAAAGGACCCAGAGAGTGTGTTGACATTGCTAAGAAACGCATTCAGGAAATCGTTCGAGATCTTGTGAGTTTCATATATAATTCATGTATACATATTGCATGTAAATGCAGTGACTTTTCTACCAAGAACTGTATATACACTGCTGTTCAGTTTTTAAAAGAATTGATCAACAAAAATATATTTAAAAAAACTTCTGTTCTTTTGTACTTTTTATTCATCAAAGATTCCTGAAAAAAAAGTATCATGGTTTCCACAAAATATTAGAAAGCATATTAAAATAATTTTTAAAGGATCATGTGACACTGAAGAGTGGAGCAATGGCTACTGAAAATTCAGCTTTACCATCACAGGAATATATAAAAATTTTAAATATATTAAAGTAGAAAATAGTTATTTTAATCTGAAACAATATTTCAGAATATAACTTTTTTTACAGTATTTTCCATGAAATAAATGCAGCGTTAATGAGAATAAGAGACTTCAGAGAAGAAACACTAATAACATGTTCACATATTCATATTGTTATCCTTAACAATTACATGTATATAAGAAAAATATGTTATGTTTATATTAAATATATTTATATATAATTTAAATTATATGACTATAAATATATACATGTAAATATATGTAATTATTTTCAAAATATATATTGTATGTGTGTGTATTTGTATATACATAATAAATATACACAGCACACACACATTATGTAAACAAAACTTATTTTGGACGTGATTAATCGTTCGACAGCACTAGTGTGTATATATATATATATATATATATATATGTGTGTGTGTGTGTGTGTGTATATGTATATGTACAGTATGTGTGTATATATATATATACACACACACACACATACTGTACATATACATACAAACACACACATATATATATATATATATATATATATATGTGTGTGTGTGTGTGTGTGTGTGTGTGTGTATATGTATATGTACAGTATGTGTGTATATATATATATATACACACACACACACACATATATATATATATACACACACACACATATATATATATATATATATATATATATATATATATATATATATATATATATATATATGTATGTGTGTGTGTGTGTGTGTATATGTATTGTGTGTGTGTGTGTGTGTGTGTGTGTATGTATATGTACAGTATGTGTGTGTGTGTGTGTGTGTGTGTGTATACGGACCTCAACCACATCGAACTAATTTTGTTTTGCTCAGCGCAACCATCTGCATGTTTCGTGAACATTATGAAATGAAATAATGTTTTTGGAGGCAAAAAAGGGTCAATATTTTCAGATCTGTCAGGTGTTCTAACAATTTTGGCCACCACTGTATGTATAGATTGATTGATTGATTGATTGATTGATTGATTGTCATTATCTGCTAATGTGTCATCAGGAGTCACAGGTGAATGTGGAGGTGTTAATTCCTCAGCGGTACCACAGAGCCATCATGGGACCCAAAGGCTGCAAAATACAACAAATTACACGGGAAAATGAAGTTCAGATCAAATTTCCAGACAGAGATGAGTCTGCAGGTCTCTTCCTTACACTCTCAAATTAGTTTTGACATTTTTTCTCATTCTATTAAATGATTTGACTAGAATATTTACAAGCTGTGTTATTTCTTGTATGTATTTGTGGCTGGCAGCTCAGGAAGCTGCATCTCAAGAGAACGGGGATACGGACCTCATCCCTCGGAAGTGCGATATCATCACTGTGACGGGTCGAGCTGAAAAGTGCGAGCTGGCTCGTGCAGCTTTACTTGTAAGGAATTCTGGAAATTCTAGCTGTCTCTTCCGTCCTGTGGTGGATTGGTTTTCATTCTCTTTATCCCATTTTTCCTTCCTTTTTGCATTCTAGGCCTTAGTTCCTGTGACGATTGATGTTGAGGTTTCCTATGACCTTCATCGTTACATCATAGGACAGAAAGGAGCTGGAATAAGGAAAATGATGGAGGACTATGAGGTAGAGACGTTGAATTGTACTTTGTACTACCATTCAAAAGTTTGTGGTTAATAAGATTGTGTTTTTGAAAGAACTGCTCGTCAAGGTTGCATTTATTTGATCAAAAATAAAGACAGTAATATTATCAAATACTATTACAACTGTTTTGTATTTTAATAAAAATTCTATTTTACTTCAGTCTTCAGTGTCACAAGATCCTTCAGAAATTGTTCTAATATGCTGATTGGTGCTCAAGAAACATTTCATATTATTATCAAAGTTGAAAACAGTTGTGCTGCTCAATATTCTTGTGTAAACCATGATACCATATTTCAAGATTCTTTGATGACTAGACAGCATTTTATTTGAATAGAAATCTTTTGTAATATTATAAATGTTTCTACTTTCACTTTAGATCAATTTAATGCATCCTTGTTGAATAAAAGTAGTAATTTGTTTAAAAACAAAAAATTGTACTGACCCAAAAGTTTTTAACGTGTAAGCATAAACAATCCAACACAATCCTGTTAATGGGACAGTACAGCCAAAAATGAAAATTACATCACCCTCATTTTATTTTCTTCTGTAGAACAAAAAAGAATATGTTTAGAATAATGTCCAAGCTGCTGTTTTCCTTACAAATTACTGTCAAACAAATTGCACCTGCCTTTGTGTTTAATGAAAGAAAGTCCAACTGATGAGTGAATGTTAATGTGTCTGGTTATACTGTGCTGTATAGGTCAACATTTGGGTTCCTCAGCCTGAGCAACAGTCAGATATCATAAAGATCACAGGACAGGTGGCCAGTGTGGAGCGGGCCAAACAGGGACTGCTGGAGAGAGTCAAGGAGCTGCAGGCGGAGCAGGAAGATCGGGTACAACCTCTGCTCAAAACCACTCCGCTGACATTAGACAACATGCTATGTATATCCATATACAATCTGAGATTTACTTCTTGAAATAAGATATATATTCTTTTTTCTTGCCTGTTTGTAGGCTTTACGGAGCTATAAGGTGACGCTCTCAGTAGAACCCAAATATCACCCCAAAATTATAGGCCGCAAAGGAGCTGTCATCTCTCAAATACGCAAAGACTACGATGTCAATGTGCAGTTCCCTGATAAGGGTGATGAGCAGCAGGTATGAAAGCAGATTGTTTAAGAAGATTCTTTAACCCAGACTGGTTTAAAGCAGCTCATAGCATTCATACCTTTCATACCTGTCAGTCTTTCTTCACGCGACTCTGTCTCCCTCTAGGATGTAATCGTGATCTCGGGTTATGAGAGGAATGCTAACGAGGCCAGGGCGGCTATAGAGCAGCTGGTGGCAGCGCTGCAGGATATGGTGAGTGAGGACATCCGGCTGGACCGGCGGGTCCACGCACGCATCATCGGAGCACGCGGCAAAGCCATTCGGAAACTCATGGAGGAGTTCAAAGTAAGAATGCTTTGCATATTTGCCAATAGTGACAAAAGTGTAGAACATCTAAATTAGTCATAATATTTAACATAATAATAATAATGCTCAATAACAATCACTGTTAATTATTAATTATTATTATTATTATTAAAAAATAATAACCATCACCAATATTTAACATCATAATCATAATAGTAATTAATAATGATGAATGAATGATGAATAATGACGATTATTATTATTAACTGTTATTAATTACATCACCAATATTTAACATCATAAACATAATAATAATATTGATAATGATGATCAATAACCATCATTATAATATTTATTATACTATTATTATCATTAAAAAATAATTGCCATCACCAATATTTAACATCAGAATCATAATAATATTAATGATGATGATGATCAATAACAATCATTATTATAAGTATTAACTATTATTAAAAATGATTTCCATCACTAATATTTAACATCATAATAATATTACAAATGATAATAATGATCAATAACATCATTGTAATATTTATTAACTATTATTATTATTAAAAATAATTACAATCACCAATAAAATTATTTACTATTGTTATTGTTTACTTGAACAATTGTTTACTTTTACTATTGTTTATTTAAGTCTCATAGTGATCAATAATAACAACAACAATTTGTATTATTACTGTTATATTAAAACAATTACCATCATCAGTAATAATAATAATAATTAATAATTTAGAAAAAATAATTTAAAACAAACTCTTTTATTCGCCAATAGTGGCATAACTATATAACATCTAAAATTTGTAGTCATAATATTTATCATTATAATATTAAAAGTATAACAACAACAATATTTATAAGAATAGTAGTAATATTTATAATAATAATAACTATTATTATGACTATTGTTGTTAGTATTAATTAACTTGATATTAATACTTAAGAAAAACATTTAGTTATTAAAACATTTAGTAATACAAGTATTTAATAATAAAAATACATATTGAAAATGAATAATTCAGCCAAATAATAGCTATATCTCTATTTGGTTCATGGGATCCTTCATTTTCTTCTTTATTTTAGGTTGATATACGGTTTCCTCAGCCAGGTTCTGAGGACCCGAGCAAGGTTACTGTAACTGGACTGCCGGAGAATGTTGATAACGCCATTGACCATCTACTTAACCTGGAAGAAGAATATGTGAGTCGGGAATCTTCTTTCTAAACAGATATATTCCATCACTTGTGTTTTCCTTTCTTTTGGATCCTCGCTCACTCATCTTCCCTCTTAGATGTTGAGTGTCACAGAGACAGAGACTATGGCAGCTTATATGAAGCCTCCTTCAAAGACGATGGGGACAGGAGGAAATGACGAGGACAGCAAAGCTCTAGCTAAAGGCTTTGTTGTGCGGGATGCCCCTTGGAATGCACAAGGCAACAAGGTTTAAAAGAATATGTTTACCACGGTAAACCCTTGATTTCCTGCTGTCACTATCATTGTCATATTAATGATTTCCTTTTTTTCTTTTTGCAACATTCAGGCACCAGACATGAGCAGTGCCGAAGAGTTCCCCACGTTCGGATCTGGAATAGCACCTAAACAGACATCTGCATGGGGACCCAAAAAGTGCTGAACGAAACAGATTTGTTCTGACTCCAGATTTCACATCTCTGGCAATTGAGAACAAGAACATTCCATATTTTTGCTCTTGTCTTTCTTCTGGTGCTTTTAGTGCCCGTGGAGGAGTTACTTCTGTCCTCTCCTTCCTTTGCCTGAATAGTTCCTTATCATTGGTGGATAAATGTTCTTCAACACTCCTCAACTGCCCGCAGGTGGTCACACGCCAGTTCCTGTTGTGCCAGTCTGAAATAACAGAAGCGGAACCTCAAGTAGCAGTTACCGAAATTATCCTGGACAAATGGCTAGGCATTGAAGAACGAGGCAGATGTTTTTATTTCTTGGACTATTTATTGCAAGAGAACCCCTAGTTCACTGTGTATGAGTTCTTTTTTTAAGTCCTTGATGGTTTTTACTGTTATTTTTATTGCTCTCTCTCTCTGTGTGTGTGTGTGTGTGTGAGTGAGTGAGAGAGAGTGTGTGTGCGTGTGTGATCCATCTAAATGCACTCGGTATGCTGAGTTTTCACTCTGTACTGTAAGAGAGATGAAGGCTGGTCAATACTGAACTTTTTTCAAAAAGTTTTCTGTATTTATTAGTGTATATATATATATATATATGTCTGTTATTTATTGATTTTCTTCAGTGACTGAATATTCAAACTGATGAGTGTGGATGGTTTTGAAGCATAAAAAGCATTAGGTATTATTTTGCAGTATGTTTGGTTTCTTTTGCTTCTGGGTATTATTTTGTGTGTGTGTGTTAAACGTAGCTAATTTTCAAAAGAAGTGTGTGTTGTGTGATATACTTTGAATCTCAAAATGTTCAATTTGCTGTTTATATTTGAAGTATTTTTCACCTCACCTTTTGTCTTTAACTCCTCAAAAGTGCAGGAAATGAAGAGATTTGTGATTTTAATTTCATAAGATTTCCATTTTTCAACCAGAGCATACATGACAAACTCAAGATTTCAAATGAAAAGTCTCTTGGAAAGTTGTTTATTAACAGAAGATTTCAAAGTAAAAGACTATAATTAAAGGGGTGGTTTACTGCTTTTTTTCTTTGCTTGATTGTGTTTATGGGGTGCAATATAACATGTCTTCGTGTTTCGTTTGTTAAAAAACACCTTATTTTTCATATATTTCACCTTTATTTTAAGCCGCTTTCTCCTCTGTCATTTGAACGACCGGTTGACTTCCTGATTCTATGAAACCAATCCCTCAGAAACGGGCAATGGGCTCAGATTGGTTAGTTGGGCTGGTGTGTTGTGATTGGCTAAACTGCATACTGCACCAGTGTTGCCAATTTAGCAATTTTGTTGCTAAATTTAGCAACTTTTCAGACTACCCTAGCAACTTTTTCTTCCAAAAGCACCTAGCAACAAATTTAGCTATTTTTTTATGTTTATTTGGCAACTTTTGATAAGTGACTCAAACAATAAAAAGGCATGCATTTTCCATCTAAATTACATAAAAAGAGGAAATTAAAGATGCTCAGCAGTACACACATCTTTTAACATTAAGTTAGCTGCTGTTTGCAATTGTTAAATTTAATAATCATAATAATAGTTGAATAATTGAATCATTGTTCATTTATGATACACCTTGTTAGTAGCTTGTACCTACGATTGTTGATCAGTTAGTACACTGTAAGAAAAATGGAAAAGGTATTATATAGTAATTTTCCAGGATATTATCCGTTATCCATTATCCGTAACCCTGCACTCGAAAACACAAAATACAATACGTAATTTAAAATGCAGGTAAAAAACCTGTGAAAAATCAATAAGGAAAATTCCTATATATTAACATAGATTGTGCCCTATTTTACAGACTTTACTTAGAGTGGAGCACACTAAATAACTACTAATACACTGTTAAAAACTATAACTGTTCAGAATGTGTAGTTTTAGTTTACTAACTAATAAGAATATACAAATTTTGTAAATTTAATCATCATAATTGAAAGTTTATTAATTAATTGAATTATTGAACAATAATTCAATTTTGTATTTAAAAATAATTATATTTTAATATTATATTAGCATTTATATTATTTTACGAACAAATCTAAATTAACATATGTGAAATATATTTTTTGACTGAGATTTGATGTAGTGACAATTTTGTGCCGTGATTACGTAATGACATTACAAAGTCATTTAGCAACTTCTAGCAACAAATCAACCTTCCTTTAGCAACTTTCCCTGAAAATTAGTTGGCAACACTGTACTGCACATTGTCCGGAAACTTCACGCCCATTACCTTCACGGGCGACAGTTGCATGTGCTCCGGTCAAATGTAAATAATGGTGTCAATATTGCCGTATCAGTTTGAGCCAGAATCAGACCCAGAAAGCGGTAATGAAGACAGTCAAGCAGAACTTCCGCAAGCACGGCTCTTACAAAACGTTTCTGAATGAAGTTTGCTGTTGTGATTATATATCATTTTTTGAAGTTTGTACTCTTATAGACACAAAATAGCATCGAACTAACTGGCTACTATAACCAAACAGCGTTGGCTTGTTTACGTTCTTGATCAAATCGAAAAATTATGTCATAAAGTATACATGGAAAATACATTTACAAAATTAGTACATAATTACAAATTCGGGTCCAAAATGTTTGTACGCGTTTGTCAAAGACACACGAAATAGCATTTAACTAACTGGCTAAAGCCAGAGTTGGCATTTGTTTACGACCTTGATAAAACTAAAACATTACGTCTGAAATTATACATGCAAATACATTTAAAATTATGAAATCTTACTTACAGGTTGTGGCCCAACAACTGCTGCCTCTGGTTTTAAAGTTGGAACTGCTCCATGTTTTAGTAATAGTTTCTGTGTGAATCCAGCATTGATTCTGGAAGCTGTCTTCCGTAAAATGCGCAGCACAGAGAGCTAAATTAGGATTGTAATTGTCAGGAACATAATCAAACATAAATTTTAACCATTGTTGACGAACTACAGCGTCCGTAGGAAGCCGAACACAGAAGACCTGACAGCTGGGTGAAAATAACACTGTTTCGCCGGCATGGCTACAACTCTCCACTATAACTCTTCCTCTTCGACAAAGCCGCAGAACATGGCCTTGCCCCCTCTTTTGCATGTTCCGGAGGGAGGGGTTGATGCAAATTTATGGGTTTGTTACGTATGCAACCCGGGAAGTATCTCGTCGTAGTCCCATATGAGTCGTTTTTGTAGACATTAAACTTCCTGATTTTTAAAAGACGATATCTCCGCTTACGTTGAACTTTCAGCGCAGCAACTTTGCGGATACTGTTCATGCACCAACAGCAACATTACACACTGTTTAAAATGAAAAAAGTGAAATCGCAGTAAACCACCCCTTTAAAGCAACTGTATGTAGTTTTGTGGAGCCCCCTACAGTTAAGTAAGTGGAATTCACTGTAAATATATCACTGTCGTAATTACAGTGGATTGCTATGCGATGTTACCATAAAGCAGTCCGCTCTTCGCGAAATTTCACACTCGTTCAATAAACTTTAAACTTACACCAGAAAACAAGTTTGGGGGAAGCGTGAGACAGAAACAGAAGACATTCGCCTTATTAGAAGTCAGTGTATAAACATTTTTTTTAAACTTAGTTGCTTTAACACGAATGACAAACTCACACTTGTGCAGATTGCTGGTTCTCAATTTGCATATGTTTACTTAAAGGTGATGGGTGTAATTTTTTAATGTTAAAAGAATTTCTTAATATACAGAGAGAGCTGTAAACAGCCGTTCATATGTGGCTCTGTGGCGCTATCAATACATTTCCAAACATTGCTCTGTTTGTTTGAGCATCACAACCAGCCTGGTACAGTAACATTGGCTTAACCAATGACATGAGTTTGTTTGGATGCCTAATAATAGAAGGGAAGTATTGCATGAAACCTATTATTTTTTTGCAATTCCCTGTGGCGACGCTAGTGGCGCAGAAGCTACACACTTCACCTTTATATTTTGATGTGTTTTGACCACTGTGAGGGTCATTCCCTGTCCTGCTAGTTGAGTCTTGTGAGTTACTAGTGTACATGGTTGAGAGAAGAACCATCTACAACCAACCGAAGAGAGAAGAAACATTATCGGCCTTAAGAAGTTAATGCATAGGATATTTTTACCAAGATTTGATGTCATTGATATGCAACACTGCAATAACATGTCCGTGACAGAACTTTCCTACTCCAAATAAAAAACCCATTCAAATAAAAGGAAGTTTATTTTTGCTGTTCGTTATTTCTCAAGTTTAACCGAAATGTCAAGATGTACACTTAAGATCAAGAATATGTTTATGACTAAAGAAAGACAAAATATAGATTCATCAGTTCAAACATACAAATGCAGAGCCCATTAATTTGAGCAAAAGTGACAGTAAAGACATTTACAATGTTGCAACAAATTCTTAGTTCTTTTGAACTTTATATTAATTGAAGAATCCTGGAAAAAAATGTCATAGTTTCCACAAAACATATTAAGAAGCACAATGAAGCAGCACTGATAATAAGAAATGTTTCTTGAGCATTTGTGAAAGAGTATGAGACACTGAAGACTGGAGTAATTGCTGATGAAAATCCAGCATTTTTCTCAGTAAATTAAATTACATTTAAAAATATATTGAAATAGTTAACTGTTATTTTATATTGCAATCATATTTTACAATATTACTATTTTTACTGTATCTTTGATCAAATAAATGCAGCCTTGGTGAGACTTCTAAAACAAAACAAAAATTGCAGACACTAAACTTTTAAATAGTATATAATAATTGTGGTCCAAAAACAAACTACTCAATTAGTGAGGTTTATTTTTATCTATCTATATATGTGTGTGCGTGTGTTTGAGAGAGAGAGAGAGAGAGAGAGATTTTTGAGATATTTTTAATTGTAATACAATTTCATGATTGAATTAATGGAAGACACAGACACTTTTTCTATGTTGTGCATAACTGTCTCTTTTTTGGATTTTTATTTTCTTACAAACCAGGAAGGTAATGTTAGTGTTATGTAACAGGCTGTACAACACAACGTAAAGACATAAAAATAACACAAACATAAACAAATAATACAAACAACTGAAAAGCAGCAATGGGCCAACATGAACCCTGTGTTTTCACATTTTCTGATTTACATAGCAAGCTTTCATTCAGACATCGCCCTTGGCAATAAAGCGGGATCGCTAATGCAAAATGTACACTCAAGTATGTCATATTGGCAACAAAATTTAAAAAAGAAAAGAAAAAAAAATGGATAGAGATATGCCTTCACAGAGGGTACTGTAAGTCTAGATACAATCAAAAAAGAGTTGATTTCTTTCTTTCTTTCTTTTTTATCATCGTTTTTCCAGCAAGGGCTTACATTTGTGCAATCTTAGTCATAAGAGAATACAAAAAATGGCAATATACCTAGCATGGAGTAAACAATCTATTAAAAACAAATCACATTCCCAGTGTAAACACCAATTCTGGGGTCAGGTATTCCAGTAGACGACTTTAATTCCCACAATTCCTCATGAGTCTAGGCACATCTACCTGATAGCTGAATAAACAGTCCTTTTTGTTGAATAGGATGTTGAACGCAGAACATAAATGGACCTTTCCATTCAGTTTTTGTACCTGCCACCATTAATTTCAGAAACACTTACATCCTGGTTCTTACACTAAAAGTTTGTGAGTAAACAAATGGGCTCAACAGCACACGTTACTTCAGAACAGAAGATAAACTCAAACATAACCCTCGTGTAAACAACATCTAAAGCAGTGAAGCATTTTAAACATAAGACAAGAACTTCCACAGGTGACTGACCTTAAACAATGGGCAGCGAATGACGCAAAGACTACTAGGACGCACATTTGGCCAAAAAGGGACACACAAATACACATATAGCTTCTTAAACTCTCTTCTTCAGATATTTTAGAGTGCTTTGGGGGGCAAAATTCTGTTTGTATGTATCCATCCAGTTAAACTATGCATGTTTGTCACAATTTGGGGTCACATGAAGTGATTTTAGTGGTATGAAGAAATGTGAGTTCCACTCCATAAATGGGAACAGTTATATGTGTATTCACAAAAACAAAACAAAACATACATTTCTTGCCTTCCTGTCTGTATGTAGCCATTTTTATCCACTTTGCATTTGACTAAACACTGTTTGCTGTAATTTGTGAATAAATACACTGCTATAAGAACCAAATATAGAGCAGAATCTGGAAAATAAGTAAACAAGGAAAGCGATGAAATGACAGTTTCTTCCTGATAAGGTGATTTTGCGTTGTTGTTGAAACAGATCTTGGTTATTTCCAGGTTGATTTGTCCATTGCAAGTCTTAAGAAAAACATGAGTATAAATCCAGGGTTGTGCTATGAATTGGTGGTTTTGTGTTGCTTCAGTCCAGTTTTATTTCTGTGAGAACAACAGGCTCTCAAAGCAAAAACTGACGGGATGATACGTAGCTTTAGATGCATGAAGAGACCGAAAAAACAAATGGAGGGCCTGCCAAGTTAGTGAATTTAATGAGAAAGACTAAAAATCGCCCACCAGTGTCCGAAACATAAAGTGCAGGCAGTGTCTTTGTCTCTGGGGATTATCATCGCCCTCCTTCAAAACAAAACAAACACAAAAGTATGTCTGAAACATGCAGAGATGAATGAGTTTGGGCAGCGAAGCAATGCTTAATCCTCAGCGCCTGAGGGGGGCTGCGCTGAAATTTGGTTCATAGCGAGGAAGATGATGCAGACGTCCTCGCTCGAGTCTGTGTTCACTCTACCCGTATGAGCAGGCCATACAGAAGCGTGCCTCCCTTTTCCTTGGTGATCCATTCGATTTCTGCATTGCTGAACCGAGGATCGAGAGGCTCGCTGATTCCCAGTGAAGTCGGGCCCACTTTGTAGGAGCCTGGCCGCACACACACCTGGAAGCCCACCTGGGCCTGGTGACAGCGGAGGGAACGTGGGTCTCGGAATCTGTGCAGGAAAGAGTAACTCATCATTTTCAAATTCAATTTCTAGGCAATTTTTCTTTAGAAGCACTGCTGTTGACTTACTGCACTTTGGGAGCAAAGACCTCCAGGCCAGAGTAGCGCATGGTTGGAGAAAGCTGCACACGGGGAATCTCTCGCTCTGGGGCGCTGTTCTCCTCGGGCTCCCCGTAGCTGCCGTGACCCTCTGTCTTCACCGGGGACAAGGAGAAAATGGAGGACGATTCTGCTCATGGGAAAACAGATAAGCTCAGGTGTGCAGATTCTAATTCACACATTCATGCATTTCATTATCAGATCATTTGCATTAGTAAACAAAAAGATAATTCAAATCTTTTAAATGAAAAAGAACATGGGCTGAAAACCTGAACTAAACCTGCTGTTTTGAATATCAGAGACTATAGCAAATAATGTTATTTCTATACAGTTTTCTAAAATAAATCTGTAACATTTATTTTAATATTTAATAAACTATCAAATACATTTTTTGCTTATTATAAAAAAAGTATAAAAATTATAATTAAATTATATTATAAAAATATGACACTTTTTTTCTTTCTTTTTTTGTTTTTGAAAGTGTCTTATGCTCACCCAGGCTGCATTTATTTAATCAGAAATACTGTACAAACAGCAATATTGTGAAATATCATTACAATGTGTCACATGATCCTTCAGAAATCATTCTAATTTACTGATTTGGTGCTCAAGAAACATATTATTATCACTGTAGAAACGTAATATTTTTGTGGAAACTATAGATTTTTTAAAATCAGGTTTCAGCATTTGTTACAAAACCAATTCTATTTTAAATAATGTATTTACCATCATGTTCAATTCAATTTAATTCAATTTCATACATTTTTGCTGAATTCATTTAGTGAATAAAAAAAAAAAAAAACTACTTAGGTAGTGTATTATCATATTATATTTCCAAAGGACTAAATTAAGAATTATTTTAAATGATTAAAAAATTTGTGGTTACCAACCTGACAAGAGTTGGTTGTGGTCCAGTATGCGTCTAAGCGAGCCGACACTAGTGCCATGGTACGCAATATGCCACTTCTTGAAGGCATTGGAGACTTCACAGTGGGTCTTGATCCTGTTAAAACACAGACAAGAGCTCTTTTTAAGTAATTACTACTGCTAATACTAAATAATTTGCACTTTTTCAGAGCTTGATTACGGAGTTAAATTATTAATAACTGACTGGAGTGCAAAGCGGCACCAGCCGAATGGCAGAGCGTAGTCTCTGGGAGGCTCCCCTCGCTTGTAATAGGCCTCATCACCCCTTAGTTTGTGACAGGACTCACAATAACACAGGTTGTACTTAGCATCCTCATTAAAATAACCATCTGAAAAAGAGGACAGAGTGGGAGATGAAGAAAGCAAAATGTTCAGTCAATATATCAGAAAAGTGCTGCAAAAACTGCTACTAATAGGTCCACGTTGAATCTGTGGCCACAGAGGATTATTATTATGTGTGTGAGGTGTAATGCAGTTGTACCAGGCAGTGTGAGCAGTTCTTTGAATCTGGAACATAGCGCCTGGTACTCGCACGTCTTATTGGGGTTGACCTCTGGAGGAGGCGTCCAGCAGACACTCTCCTTTATACCTGTCACAAAAAGACAGACAGACAGCACATGTTTAAAGCAGAGTCACACTACAGCCAATGTAAGACACGGGGTCAAAATCTCACGCACCATCCACCATATCAGCCTTCTCCATGTCCCCTTGACAACGCATGTCTCCTCTCTCCCCGCCAACCACAGACACATGATTTGTCACTATAGTGACCTAAGAATACAACACCAACAATAGACAATCATTTCCTGTGCATTCATACAAAGAAGTTATGAATTATATTTATTTTTTTATTTACATATTTGAAAAAGCAATTATTTTCATCAATATATTAACATAGATTATGATGTTATTATGATGGCCTTAAAGATGATGGTAAAATTATATATAAATATAAATATATATATTAACCAAACCATTAACTACAACTTTTGCCTCATATTCCCAATTTGCTGCTTATTAATAGTTAGTAAGGTAGTTGTTAAGTTTAGGTATTGGGTAGGATTAGAGATTAGAATATGGTCATGCAGGATATGTGCTTTATAAGTACTAATAAACAGCCAATATGATAGGCACGCTAATAAGCAACTAGTTAATAGTGAGAAGTGTTACCTTACTCTCTCTTTTTTTGTGGTGGATTCTATGAAAATGTTGAAGCCTGACCATACATTCATAAGCACTGACCTGTTCACACTGGCCATAAAGGTCAATAAGGGGGTAACAGGGGCTTGGGATGTCCTGGGCTGCTACGCCCTGATCCATGCCGTTAACAAACAGATGGAGGCAACCACTGCTGTCCACCAACAGCCCCAAAATGGTCCCTTCAGGACAGGTGTCCAGGTTAGGACCATAGTTCTCACAAATCTGAGGAAATGACAGAATTAAATCAGGAACTGATACTAATACTGCAAAAATGAGAAGGACATAGGATTTTAAAAACCAGGCAAGATGGAAAGCAAAGTTAGAAACGAATGTAAAACAAACATGAAAGCAATGAAGTAAAATGAGAAAAGAAAAGAAAAGAAAACAAGGATGTGAAGATAAGGGAAAGGAGGGTAAAAGAACCACAGGAAGTGAGATCACCTTCAACGAGTTGTGAAAAACCGAGTCTCGTTGCAGTAGCCAGACTGAGCGTTTAAGGCAGCAAGCTGTGGAAGGGAAGTTGAGGCGGTCTGGCGAATGACCAATCACACCCAGCGACAGGGAGGACGTCCATGATGGATTCAGACGGTCTATCTGAAACTGAGGAAGAACAACTATTAGCATCACACGGACTGTGTCTCTCACTTCCAAATACACTCGCACAAACACACACCTGGAAGAGCTGCTGGCGCGGCAAAGCTTGAGCTGTGACCAAAAGCCCCTGGTTGTAGCTGGACACCCGGGCGGCAGTCAGGTTCTGATTGGACAGCTGGATATTTTTTCCATGATTCTCCAAAAAAGTCATGACTGTGGGCACCAGGGCAGCCTCATTCTCACACTGAGAGTTGAAAAACAAACAAACAAATTCCAATAAAGCTTGACATTAAAATACAACCAATCAAGCTTTAAAATATGATGCCACACCTCTCTGACAGGAGTGCTGTCGTCCTCTCCCTCGCTGCAGCTGTCAGGCGAGAGCGAGGGAGCTTTCACACTTTCTGAATCCTCAACTAGCGTGGAGCTGACGATGGACACGGCTGTCACCTTTCCGTACAGGTCCAAAACAGCATACACGTTCTGAAACAAAAGCGGATGAGCAGACTGTACAACTGAAAATTTAGACATATTAACAGATATAGCAGCATACTCGTACCTTCGCCACTGCAGTGGCTGCTGGTCCCATGTCTTCTCCATCAATGAGGATGTGCATGGTATCATCACTGCATCTTTTCACCCCGACGCGATTTCCCACCTACAGTAAAATGGAGGTGTTGAGGCTGTGATATACTCGTTCTTCACTTAGGGGTAATAAGAAGTTTTATATATACCACTCTTCAGTGTGTTCATGTTTGTATTTGTGTCTGGCTCAATGGACTGAACAGACTGGAGAAGATTTCCATGTCAATGTCAGGTCCCAGTTCAAAAGTCACATGAGTATATTACATTATAATATGTATTTAAATAGAAAGGTTTATTTTAAATTGTAATAATATTTTACAATATTACTGTATTTTTGAATGCTTAAGCTCTTTAAAATCAGTTGGATTCTGATTTATTGTTCATTTAAAAAATCATTCTAAACCGGATTCCAGGGTTATCGTTTCACTGTCATTGTTACAGATGTGATGTAGACTTCTCTCTTCGCATAGAATTATATTAAAACTTTACTGTTACAGTTCTTGTCATTGGTATGAATGCGCCTGTGATCTCTTACCGTGAGTCGATCCAGAGAGCAGCCGTAGTTCTG
Source organism: Onychostoma macrolepis (assembly GCF_012432095.1). Classification (NCBI taxonomy): domain Eukaryota; kingdom Metazoa; phylum Chordata; class Actinopteri; order Cypriniformes; family Cyprinidae; genus Onychostoma; species Onychostoma macrolepis. Next base: position 15,313,542 of record NC_081166.1, on the reverse strand, counting down.
TCTCTGCAGAACTCCATTCCGTCTGACCTCGGAGCCAGCGAGGACCCAGGTGACCTTTGACCTAAGCTGAGTAAGCGAAGGAGAGAGGCCGCTGAGAGGGCAGGATGGTAGGTCAGGGGGCTGCAGGGTGGTCAAACCCACATGAAGGGAACCGGACCATCTGTCATCTACCTTGTTAATTTTCACCTAAAAGGAACAACAACAAGACCATATGTGAATAAGACACTAAATAACACTTTACAATAAGGCTCCATTTTTTCACCCAAAAATTCAAATTCGCTCATCATTTACTCACCCTTCAATAAGTTCCTTTCCTCTGTTAAACACAATAGAATATATTTTAAAGAATGTTGGCAACAGTAGCCATTGACTTCCATAGTATAAAAAAAAATAAAATACTATGGAAGTCGATGGTTGTTTGATTACCAAAAACATTCTTCAAACTATCTTCTTTTGTGTTCAACAGAGGAACTCATACAGGTTTGGAAAAACTTGAGGGCGAGTAATTGACAATTTTCATTTTTAGGTGAACTATTCCATTAGTTAACTACTTTAACATTAACCAACAATGAAAAATACTTCTAAAGTATTTCTTAATCTTAGTTAATTTCAACCTTTACTAATACATTAATCAAATCAAAAGTTGTATCTGTTAATATTATTTAAGGAGGAGCTAACAATGAACTGTTGTATTTTTATGAACTAATGTTAACAAAATACTGTAACAAACATATTCCCATTGTTAGTTAAGATATTACTAAACTAATGGGACCTTACTGTAAAGTGTTACCGCATTTAAAAATTATAATTTTTTTTTCAGTTGAAAATTAAAACACGTCCCACATCTCACCTCAAACACCTCATCTGTCTTGAGCTCCTTCGCGCTGAACACAATTCCATGGGCATATCCATCGACCCTCAGCGCTTGACAACCGTCTCCTAACAACACCACATTCTTACCATGTTTGCTGTGCAGGCGATGGGCAACCCCTGCCACTAGAGGGTGACAAAGACACAAAAGTAGAGCAAAACATATGAACCTGTTTACAACTGGTGCTGTTGACACGAATGTTAAAATCATCGTCATACTGCCTAAAATGCAAAAACATGATAATACCTGGAGAGTGTATGGGGAAGCTCTTCTCTGTGATGTTACTGGTACACAGACTGTTATCCAGCGGCCCCGATGAGCTTGTAATGGACACTTGCACACACTGACCATAAAGATCGATCACAGCATATACTTCTAAAAAAAGACAGAAAGGAGGAGGACATTAGACATTACTAAGTTCTGAAATATCAGTGTTGCATAAGGTGAAACAGTTTTCTTGAAAATTACCTGATGGCAGCCCGGTACAAGCTACGCCCTGGTCAAGGCCGTTGATGAAGTAATGCAGGTCTCCAGTAGCTGTACGCATCATCCCAATCCTGGAGCCTGTGGTCAGAGAGTCCAAGTCACAGCCGTAGTTATTCCTCATGGTATTCCCATCCTGCATGATCGCTGTGCCACTACAGAAGAGAAAGAGCAAAGAGAGATATAAGGTATCAGGTCTGGCAAAGAAAGGAGTTTTGATCCATCAACCAGCAGCTCACCTCAACATCCAGGTGTCATAGTCAATGTCAGTCATTGTATTAGGGAACTCCAGCTCGTCTGGTCTGATTGCGGTTACTCCTGTGAAAAATACAATCCAACAACTGGTTCTTATTCAGGTTCCATTAAAAAACACATACACGGAACCAAGTGATTACTGGAAATAATAATATTCGGTTCCTTTGATTTTTCTGGAGCCGATATTTGTCTACCATGTTACTATGAACCCATGTTTCCTGCACTACAGCACCAACACCTATAGTGAAATTCTTCGAAACATGACTCTTATGAACCAATAATGTAAATCAAATCAAATTTTAGTAAATCAAAGACTTTTTTTTTTTTTGGTAAATCAGTGGTATTTCTTAAGTGAATCAATTAGTGTTATTTCATTAGTGAATTAGCGATATTTCATTAGTGACTGTGGTGTTTCTTAAGCTAATCAGGACCACTTCTTTAGTGAATTAGTGGTATTTCATTATTGACTCTGTGGTGTTTCTTAAGTAAATTGAGTATTTCTTTAGTGACTCTGTGGTGTTTCGTAAGCCAATCAGGACCACTTCTTTAGTGAATTAGTGGTATTTCATTAGTGACTCTTTGGTGTTTCTTAAGCAAATCTGGTATTTCTTTAGTAAATTAATGTTATTTCTCTGATCAATCACTGGCATTTCTTTAATGAATCAGAGGTATTTCTTTAGTTAATTGGTGCCCTTTCATTTGTGAGTATGAGGTATTTATTCAGTGAATCAGAGGCATTTATTAAATTAGAGGCATTTCTTTAGTGAATCAATGTTTTATACAAGCTGACCTGCTTCTATTGAGCCTGACCAGCGATCCACCATTTTCTGAATAACAATTTCAAAAAGCTCTCCATCCCGAAGGCACCTGTTCAGTGAGACACATAAGCATAAAATATTCATTTAATCGATGACTGATCCATCAAGATCAACCAGAATGATCTAAGCACTTAAAGAGTTCATGCTAAAACAAAAGTAACCTGTTTGAAATAACAATGGCATCATTAAACTCGCTGCGGCAGTTCTGCCTGAGCGCCGTTCGGCCACCGTTGGTGATGACAGCGTTTGTGCCGTGCAGCTGATGAAAGCGCAAGTCATTGGCAGCTGTAGCTCCCGAAACTGAACATGGGCTACCAGGAGACATGGCAGTAGGGCCCTCAGAGCTGTCATCAGGCAAGGGAGGGAGATCAGCTATAAGAGAGAGAAAGAGATTTTTAAAAGTCTCCTGAGTACTTCAGGGTATGTACCATCCATTTACCCATTTCTACTCTCTCCTTACTGCTCTCACCCATATCATCCATGATGGTGGCCTGGGCAGCCTGTCCATACAGGTCCACCACTGCATACACGCTGGGCGGAACATTCCAGGCCGCAGGGCCTTGAGGCACTCCGTTCACAAAGAAATGTAAACTCCCATCCTCCTTTCGGACAACTCCCACTGTATCTCCAGCCTGTAGACATTCACACGAGGCACATGAATATAAAACAAGCTAAACCAGGATAAGTTCTTTAGAAAAAAAGACCTTTAAAAAAACACTCAGAAGAGCTTGAAATTTAAAGGGTTAGTTCACCTAAAAATGAAAATTCTGTCACTAATTACTCACCCTCGTGCCGTTCATCTTCGGAACACAAATTAAGATATATTTGATGAAATCCGAGAGCTTTCTGACCCTGCATAGAAAGCAAAGCAACTGACACGTTCAAGGCCCAGAAAGGTAGTAAGGACATCATTAAAATAGTCCTTGTGACATTAGTGGTTCAATTGTAATTTTTGAAGCTACGAGAATACTCTGTGTGCAAAGGAAACAAAAATAAACATAGAACACGCATGCACTGCACCTTGTTTACAAGCAGAGGAATGTACAGTAAATGCATGCTTCTTGGTACCGTCTTGAACGATCATCAAATCTGACACGGAAAAGATGAAATTGTTGAATAAAAGACTGTGCACAAAAAGTATTCTAGTTGCTTCATAAAATTAAGTTAGAACCACTGATGTCATATGGACTATTTTGATGTCCCTTACGATGTCTTTACCACCTTTCAGGGCCTTGAATGTGGTAGTTGCGTTGCTGTTTATGGAGGGTCAGAAAGCTCTTGGATTTCATCAAAAATATCTTAATTTGTGTTCCGAAGATAAGCGAAGGTCTTACGGGTTTTGAACGACAAGAGGGTGAGTAATTAATGACAGAATTTTCGATTTAGAGTGTACCATCCTTTTAAGACACTATTTGGTTTAGTTTAACAAACATGGCTACAGTTAACTTTTTTTTTTTTTTTCTTCATTTTTGGGGCTTGACAGATGTGGTCACTAGTGAAGAATTTTTTTTATTGAAACACCAAAACTGAAAAATTTCATTTATTTGAAAACAGTAATTAAATTTGAGTAACTTGGTAACTGACTTTGGTATGCTATTTAGGGTGTAGTAGTGTTCAAAGGTGAGAAATAGTTAAGTTCTTTGTCAATGAGTTGCCTCTGTAAAAAATTTTACATTTTGCTAATCTGGGATTCTTTTTTGATTATGGTGCATTCCCACTGCTGGCATGTTTACTGGCTGTTGCTTACCCATGTTGTGTATGTGAAATGCACTTTGACTAAGACACAACTGTCAGTCAATGATTTTAGCACTTCAAAACTATTTGGGCCAAAACCAAAAATGTAACTTTCTTCTGTTTCGGCCAAATGTCTTTAGTTCCCAAAATGTCGGTGCATCACTAATAGTCACTATGAATATGTTGTCTAAAAAGCTGTGTGAAGGTTTTTCCAAAATTCTCCTTTTCTGTTTACAATACCAATTTGGAATGCCACTTGACAACTCACTTTTAGACGGTCCAAGTTGTGCCCGTATTCATCAAGAATTGTAGTTCCGTTGTGCATGACACCATTTCCTGTCATCATCCAGGTTCCTGTGGAGATATCGGTGCATTAGATTAGCCATCTACCAACCCTCATGCATTTTACATTTGATGTCACAGTTAACATGGCCTAGACTCATGGACACTTTAATCAGTCAGCTAAGCGTTCGGTTGTGACCTTTGGATGTAACTGTATGGCAGCATTTTACCTGAGCGCAGGTTGGTCATGGTTGATGGTAGCTGAAGATAGGCGGGGTTATGAGTCGTCACACCAATCTCTATAGAGCCCGCCCATTTGTCCACCATTTTGTCGATGCGCACCTGGAAAACCTCATTGGAGTGCAGCGGACGATTGCTAAGCACAACGCCATGGTTGAAGTCATCCGTCGCACTGTGCCAAAGAATAAGATTTCATTGAACTGCCCCATGATGCAGTAGCCCTATTAATGCAGTTAGTAGAGATCAGTTAGTTAATTTTGTATTAAATGAACTCACTGAGGCCGTAAAGCAGTGCGGCCATCGCTGATGATTGCAGCCTTCTGCCCACAGTTTGCATGGAAGAGCAAGCGGTCTGGGACATCGGGCTCAGGGGTCAATGAGAGAGCAGGCCGAGGCCGGCCCACGTCAGGTGACAGCGCCCTCATGATGGCATTGTTGCGGCGTAAACGGTCACTGTGATTATGGTTGTGGACGATGGTGACCTTTACTGCCATGCCATAGAGATCCACCACTCCATACACTACGCCAGGGGTCTGATTGGCTGCAACCCCTAAGACATCATTTCGGAAAAGTGTTTTAGAATAATCTGAATTTTGTGTGAATTTCTTATCACTGAGATCTGAAATTACTCTCACCCTGGTCAATGCCATTAATGTAGAAGTGCAGAGCTCCACTGGCTTTCCTCATCAGCCCTATGTGATCTCCCTCCTATAAATAACAAAAGCATAAAAGAGTTATATGGGCATGTTTTGTATAAATAAACAAAGGGAATCACCTTGAGTATTAGACTACATGAGATAATCATAAGACTCACAGATGCTGCCAAGTGCCAACTTACCTGGAGTTCATCCAGGCTGAATTCACAGTATTCCCGACGAGTCCCCTTCCCATTGGTTAAAATCCCACAGCCACTCATCATGATTGTACCTTAAGAACAAGAAGATTTTAATGAACACTATGATTTAGTTATATCAAATACACATGTGCCTGTTATGTATATTGTAATGATTCTGTGAGAAATAATATATAACAGAATAATAAAGATGGTACCTGAACGTAAATTGGTCATTGTTGCAGGGTAGTCAAGATTATTTGGGTTGTGGGTTGTCACTCCAATCTCAATGGAACCAGACCATTTATCCACCAGTTTGTCAATGCGAATCTGAAACAGACAAGTGCAGCAATATAATCAGAGGTGTAAAGTACATGAAAAATTGTACTTTTACTATATTTTTAAATTTGTTTTGTATAAATGTTGTATAATTATTCTGAGCATCATAATATTATGAATTAGTTGTATTATGTTTGTACTTTAAAGAAATCAATAAGCAAAAAATAAATAAGTAAATAAAAATTACTTTTTATATTTAAATAATTAACACAATACTAAATTAAGTTAAGATTTTTTATGTTTTTGAAAGAAGTCTCTTATGCTCACCATGGCTGCATTTATTTGATTAAAATATGCAACATAGTGAAATATTACTACAACTACTACTACTTTTAAAAATTACTACAATTACTACTACTTTTAAAAATCAGTTTTCTATTAATATACATTAACATAAATAAAAGGTAATAACAAATGTAATATTATTATATAATATGCTGATTTGGCGCTTAAGAAACATTTCTTATTATTATCAATGTTGAAAACAGTTGTGCGGTTTATTAATTTTGTGGAAAAAGTGGTACTTTTTTTTTAAAAATTTGTGTCGTTTTTGCCTTTATTGTGATAGGACAGTATTTAGACAGGAGGCGAAGTGGGAGAGAGAGAGGGGGGATAGGATCAGGAAAGGTCTGCAAGCCAGAACTCGAACTCGGGACGCCCGAAGCGCAACGGTGGCGCCAACATGATACTTTTTTTTTTTTTTTTAGAATTCTTCGATGAATATAAAGTTACAAAGAACAGCATTTATTTCAAACAATTATTTTGTGAGATTATAAATGTCTTTACTGTCTCTTTTGATCGATTTAATGTATTCCTGCTAAATAAGAGTATTGATTTCTTAAACTATATACCTCAAACATTTCGTTGTGTCTGAGTGGTCGATTGGTCATGACGACTCCGTTATTGAACTCATCCAGCGGTCTCCTCCTTTCTGCAGTCTTATTGTTGTTGCTTAGTTTGATCAGCGTGCCACACTTCTCATGGAACAGCAGTGCATCATTGGTTGTCATGCTGCCAGCGGAGACCCCCAGTCCCGCCACCCCACCAGAGCTCCCCGCTGGGCTGCTATTGCTGCTACTGCCTCCACCTGTCCCTCCGCCACCAATGCCACTGTCACTTCCTGTTCCTCTGCCTCCACCAGTACTTCCTGTGCCACCCCTCGAGGAGTCAGAGCCTCCCCCTCCCACCCCCAAGTCCTCTCCACCCTCATCCTCCGAACGATACAGAGAGACAATGGCATTGTTGAACACATCAAATAACTGGTGCTCAGTCAAAACTGTGTGGGAAAAAATAAATAAATAAATAAAAAGAGGAAAAAGAGCAAAATATAAAGAAAACAACAATGGTATTCCAGATTTACAATGATAAATAACCAAGGATGGTTTTAAAAGTGACGTACCACTATCAGGCTCAAAGTTGTTTGGAAATTTGTCGGGCCGACTGTTCGCCCTTGACGCCTCAGGCACTGATGAGAAAACAAACAGTAAACATTTGTTCATTACAATTGGGCCAAAGATATTTTAAGAGTGTCCAGGATAAAGCAAAGAAAAAATCTTTTAAAAATCTAGTTAAAAAGTAAAACCCAACAAAAGTCTTAGAAATGTACTGTTTGTATTCATGGTTTTCTAAGCATTTTTGAGAAATTTTCAATCGAATGAATGATAAAAATATCATGTGGTATAACCATCAAGTAAACTTTAATAACATTTTCCTTACACCTTGAATACATGCAAATGTACACTTAAATGCAAATGTAATCTTTATTATTTTCAAAAAGTTTTTAAATATAAAAAAAAATTAAATTGATTTGTTAAATATATTTTTAAAAAAGGGTCATGAATTATTCATTGTAACCCTGGACCACAAAACCAGTATGGTTATATTTGTAGCAACAGCTAACAATAAGGGTCAAAATTATCGATTTTTCGTTTATGCCAAAAATCATTAGGATATTAAGTAAAGATCATGTTCCATGAAGATATTTTGTAAATTTCCCACCGTAAATATCAAAACTTAATTTTTGATTAGTAATATGCATTAAGAACTTATTTTCTCAATATTTAGATTTTTTTTTTTGCACCCTCAGATTTTCAAATGGTTGCATCTCAGCCAAATATTGTCTGAAAAGCTTATTTATTCAGCTTTCAGATGATGTATAAATCTCAATTTCAAATAATTGACCCTTATGACTGGTTTTGTGGTCCATGGTCACAATTAATAAATATTATTAATCTTTTCGGGAATCAGAATGCATATTTCTGCTTGGTTCAAAGCACCACATGACTTAAATTTCTGGGGACAAAAGTTTTTAAAATATCAATAAGCAGTTTATTAACATATATAAGAAATAATAATGGACAATTATACCAAACTACTTAAGGTCTTCTTTTAAAGTTTTTGTTAAAGGTGCCATAGAATGAAAAACTGTCTTTACCTTGGCATAGTTAAATAATAACAGTTCTGTACATGGAAATGACAAAATACGCGAATCAGAACATAACACCGACTGTTACGCAACAGTCGGGATCACTACGCCCCCAACATTTGCATAAACCCGCCCACGTTCTAGGCCAGCCGCCAGCCGAACCATCAGAAGTTCTGCAGGTATTGTGAAGAAACAAGCAAGGACAACAGCGAAAATGGCAGACCACTGAAATAAATGTTATGTTCCAGGCTGTGCAGGAGATGTGAAGTGCAGGGATGGGTTGGTGTCTTTATTCAGAAAGGCACGGAAAGCAAATAACGCGTTCTACTAAAATAACTAAAGGGACACGGTTAGCTGCTTGCTAGCTGTAGCCTGTTAGATTACAGTACATAAGATTTCACTTACCACATAAACAGAGCAAGGAGAGATGACTGAGGATGATGGCGAATGATTTACAGATCCTGAGCACCACTGACAAGCATCTGATCTTGTAAAATGTGTGGTAAGTGCTGCCGCTCCATAGTATAAACATAGTTCATGCGATCGCGTATCTTGAAAGTGAAACTATAACGCGATCGACCGATCATTCAAAAGCAGTTTCAATGCCTCGCGTATTAATAATGGCTCCCTGATGCCCGCATTTTATATACAGTATAATTACCCGATGATATAACTGCGAGAGAAAGTATTTAAATATATATTTTCCTCCCTGTGTTTCCTTCTTGCTGTGAGTTATTGAAATGAGCCGCACTGTGAAACAGCCAATCAGAGCAGAGCTCAACATTGAGCAGCACTGTGAAACAGCCAATCAGAGCACAGCTCATTATTATTCATGACCCTTCCAAATAAGCCAATAACAGACCGTTTCATTCTAGGGAGAAATCCTAGGGTTTTAAATGGACATTTAAAACCTTTTCTGGAGATTTTTTGCCCTTACCTAAGCCACATACCTTCTATGTAGATATCAGAGAACAATTTAAAATACTGTATCAATGCATTCTATGGCACCTTTAAATAAATAATAGATACAAGCAGCATGTTATTGACCCAACTACTTGAAATCCTTTCCATCACTCTATACTATGTGGTCTAGTTTTACCTTCCTCTGCTGATCCATTCATCATGGCTGTTGTAGCACCAGCTGCAGACAGCACGATAGCTCCAGCCCTATCATCATGGCTACGGCAAGCATCTGGCATTATGGACACCGCTTGCGTCGACACAATCTCATCCTCCACATCTTCATCCTCTTCCCCATCCATTTCAGGTGGGGGTTCACAGCTTACCACAGTTACTTGGGTACACTTCCCATAGAGGTCCACCACGGCCCATAAACGGGAAGGAAGTCCACTTGCCGCCGAGCCACAGTCCTGCCCGTTCACCCACAGATGCAGCTCTCCTTTCCCATTCCGCTGGATCCCCACACGGTCCCCTTCCCCTAGTTGGTCCAGGTCACGACCGTACTCCTCCAGGACTGAGCGGCCGTCCTTTAGCACAGAGCAGCCAGACACAATCCACGAGCCCCCCTTCAGCCCTGTGGCACTGCTGGGAAATTCCAGACCGGCTGGGTCCAGCGCAGTCACTCCAATCTCTATAGAACCGCTCCACGAGTTCACCTGTACCAAAGAGAATAGAAACGTTAGTCAGTTAGTCAATCAATCCCTTTATGACTCTTTATAAATAATCTCAGAAGTCTCAGAACCTTGGTACATGGTGAGCCACGGTGCCAAAGTTCAAGCCAGGCCTGCAACATATTATGGTCTTTCTCAATAACTTTCTGTGTCTAATAAAAATAATTTTAAAGATAACTTATAAGTAGTAGGCTTATGACCTTTAATGTATAATATAAATATATACACACTCAATGTTTGGATTCAGTAATTTTTTTGTAATGTTTATTTATATTTAGCAAGTATACATTGATCAAGTGACAGTAAATACATATATAATGTTACAAAAGATTATTAGAATGATTTCTAAACGATTATGTGACACTGAAGACTGGAGTAATGGCTGCTGAAAATTTCAGCTTTTCCATCACTGGAATAAATTGCATTTGAAAACATAATGCCTTTTTACTGTAATATAATTTTACAATATTACTGTTTTTACTGCATTTTTAATCAAATTAATGTAGCCTTGGTGAGCATTTAAAGAGATTTCTCTCAAAATCTTTTGTTTGGAAGTGTGTATGTATATATATATATATATAACAATATATTCATTGGGGAAACAAAGAAAAATCACATTTACAGTAATCCACAATTGAAGTCTGCAGAGAAAACATGAAAATTAGAAATTAATATTACGGTAATTACAATGATGTCAGTTATATATTAATCATATTAATCCTGTTCAAAATTGTATTACAGAAGATATAAAAGCTGTCTAAAACATCCTTTTAGTTGTAGGACTGTTCAAGTTGGACAAACTTTGTTATCCATTCACCAATGAACTTCCTGCATGTGGAGTTAGCTCCAATGTAAACAGTAATTTGTAGATAGGCACTTCCCTTTCTGGTATACTCTCGCACATATGAGCATTTCAGAGCCAACACAGGAAAGTCTTTTAGCTACTTGCTGTACATTAAAAAAAATATATATATTTTAATGTTTACTCATGGACTTAGCTTTGTCCAACAGACTTCCATTGCAAGTGCAAGCCATTCATACATCCATTTCTCGAGGGTGAATTGAAATTATTTTCATTGGTAATTAACATCATACCACAGGTGCCATTAATTGAGTTAAACAGATCTCTATCTCACACACTGAAACGCTGTCTCTAGCTTTTGCATCCTCGCTGCATTCCTCAAATGTCTTTATGTGGACGGTATGTAGGCTGTCAGCGCAGCAGGACCGTGTGTATCTGGGTTAAGGCAGGCTGAGGAGAGGGACAGGCGGCACTGAATGTGATAAAGTTATTTCTCTAATCTGGTTACATAAGTGACCAGTAATCTGTGCATTGTCTTTTTCCTTCTGTCTAGAAGTGAGGAAACAGTAAGACTGAAAAAATACAGGAAACTGGAATAATATCAGGGAACAATAGGAATAATATTGTTTTGCTGTGTGCCTCCTTTCTCAAGGTTCAAAAACTGAAAGTCATTTCTTTTAAACATTAGGCGCAGACTAATCATCAAATTGTTTAGGCTGCATTTTATCTGACTAAAACATATTCTCTCCTGAAAACATTTTGTGTAGGAGCTGACTGGATGCAAGATGATGTCAAAAACATAACAAAAATATACAGAATCAAATTATAACTTATAAATGATGTACTATGGCAGTATCATGATTTGAATAAACGTTAGATTAGTGTGTCACAATAACTAGTAATTGCATGGATTACTAAAATGACAACACTTCATTCACAACATGTGCATAAGCACATGACTTTTTTCTTAACCTTGTTTTAATTTGAATCATTTTTGATGTTTTGATGATGTTCCCTTTATTCACTCTCAGCAAACATATGACACTCTCTAAAAACGCTTTTGCCTGACAGCATGCGCAGCAAGATCCTCAAGCAATGCCAAGTGTGCCATCCTTTTTAACACAAACATTTTAAGACAGACCTTTCATTTTCACAGCTCAAACGACAATGCAAGCTTTCCTTACTTTATCACTGTAAATGATTAAATATATTAAAGATGAAATACCCATGTATAAAATTGAATCCTAAAATGATTCTAAAACCCCCTGAATATGGCTGCATCCGAAATTGCATACTTCCGGACAATATATAATAGGAAGTGAAAAACAGTACACGAAAAGAGTAGTATGTCCAAATTTACAGTATTCATAATGCAGAAGGCGAAAAGTTCCCAGATGACCTACTAGTTTGGGTGAGATTCTGAAGTGAGCATTCCATGGACACTTTACTATCCCATGAAGCCATGAGAGAGGATTTGTGAACAGCAGTGAAGCAATGCAACCGTCACATGACAATGACAATATCCGTATTAAATTCATACAGAACAAACTCTTTCATAGTCACAAACTAATTACCTACTAAAGAATGTGATTTCCAATGTGCTTTTCGCTTAAGTGTGGTTTCGGTTGTTCCTATATTTTTCTGTGAATCATGATTTGCTTGTACGCGCATTTTCACGCACAAATTTGAGTCTAAAGACGCTTTAGTGAAAGAGACCCATTGTGTTGCTTTGTTTATTATTACTAGCTAGAACTTTTTTTCTAGAAATCTTTCTGAAATGCACTCTTGTCTGTTCACAGTAACACAATAAATTCAATTATCATACCTTGACACACTTTGGAAAAAAAACAGGGTTTTAATATATAACAACATTATCCTGCTTTGGTGGTCAAAATCATTCCCATGATGTGATAGCTAATTGGTTGCCTTCTTATACCCTTGAATAATTATTAAAACACCCATGGCATTATTATATTCACTATTAACAATCAGAGCTTATACAATGCAAAAAGCAAATGGAAGTGGCGACGGCAGTGTGAGAGATGCCCTGCTGTAAAGCCATATGGTACGTAAGCAGACAGCAAGGTCACTCTTAATTAAAAATCCATAGACAACAGTACAGACTACCGATATGAACGCAATGTTGCTCAGCTATCTGCTGAAATACATTTACAGAGATAAAAGTAGTATTTCGCAGGTAAGAAAGGTCAAACATGTTTACATGAATCAGCTGACTGTCTATCAGCCTTCAAATGCGTGAAAAGACACTGACTGATTAGAATCTGAGAGCTGAGAATGTCAAAGAATAAACTTTTCATAATTACGTGTGACTTGTTAGATACTACAGTTTGATTTAAACTCTTTAATGGCTTCAAGGTTGATGTGAGGCTAACAAGCAGTATGTTATGACTATGAGCATCTGCATACAGGCAATGACTTCCTCAACTGTGAATTTTGAAGCCCGTTTTTTGAAAAACACATGCTGTTAAGAAAATTGAGATACCAGTTGATCACGCACAAGCTGAAAAAGGCATTATTATTATGCAAGTAATAAATACTATGCATCTAGGCATAGGCATCATGTTGTCTTTGAACTGTCAAAAAGGAGAAGAAAAATGAAAATATAAATTTTATTATAATTTGTAGGGAAGATGTGTTTGGTGCTTATGAAATCCTTCTATTCATAGATTTGTAAACATAATAATGCTACTACAATTCATGAAGCCCGAGACAATTTTTGTGTGGCTCCTTTCTCCCAGTCTCAAATGAGCAGGCCTGCCTCTGGTCACAGGAAACAACCTTCCCAGTTATCCTCTCGGACCATGCTATGCTTGCTTTGGTCATCTTGTTTTTGAACGAATCACCTGACTGAATCCTTTAATGACTCACGACACGCGAAAAGACAGTCACTTGATATCACCTGCAGAAAGGGTCAATGAACTAAACAGTGAATTCAACAGAACCGATTCACTGGAATGAATCAAAACCAGCAGCTAAGGACACAACACACGGTATGTGTGTACATGTTTACATGGGCTTCCAATTGAATATATATAGTAGTATTTCCCAAAAATATTCTGTGTAACTGTTATATGCAGACTGCTGTGATCAGATGAGATTCATCTGATAGTGATGGAATCGCATGGAATGACAGTCCAGGAATAGCCAAGCAGCCAAGCAGACCAGCATCCAAACATCAACAGCAGCACTGACAAACCATGACAGATGACTGCAAAAGCCGCAGCACACGCACGTCCTGAGACATCCACACACCTAAACACCACGCAAGACCTAGGAATAAGCTCTGACAGTGAACCACTGCAGACGATCTGACACACTCCCACCCTTTTCTCGATTCCTCTCTCTCGCTCTCCCTCTCTCTCTCTCTCTGGTGGGACATGCTTGTTTACCTTCTTGTCGATGCGGACAGTGAAGACATCGCGGTCCCGCAGCGGCTCCCGACTGAGGACCAGACCGTGGTTGAATTCTTGTACCGGCTGATTCCGTTGAGCGGTTCGGTTGGAGTTCGACAAACCGATCAGTTTTCCGCTGCGCGGATGCAGCTCAGCCGCCATCTTCGCACGGGCGGCGCGGTGCACGACACCGAGCGTCGTTTTGCGACAGTGGAGAGTCGCTTGTGGGCAACTCGCCATTGGCTCTGGGTATATTTGTCGGCAGAAATAAATATCAGTGCATGATGCTTGAGTGTGTAAATATAATACAGCAAACGCGCACGAGCCGATAAAACTGGATAAATGTGCTGGAGGTAGGTAATATGTGAGTATACATACAAATAAATACTCAAACGCCACAGTTCATAACATTACAAATGAAGTTAGTGATGAATTAAACAACCCTCTCACAGGAAGAACTCAATTATATAACGACTTTAACAACTCTATCAAGACCTGTACTTGGGATTGCTTAAAACCGAGTATTTTCCAAGGAAATTTAAACAGAAAACTGATGAATGTATTACTGATATTAAAAAATAACCCAATTTTAAATTTGTGGTAGCTGTACTACGTTTGTTGAAAAGGTCCTCTAGATGGCAGTGTATTACAGATAAACCTGCATAACAACTAATATATGAAGCTCATGTAGCCAAAAACATTAGGTGGGTATTTATTAAACTATTTGTGTTCTAGGAGTTTATTTACAGGTGCATCTCAATAAATTAGAATGTCGTGGAAAAGTTCATTTGTTTCAGTAATTCAACTCAAATTGTGAAACTTGTGCATTAAATAAATTCAGTGCACACAGACTGAAGTAGTTTAAGTCTTTGGTTCTTTTAATTGTGATGATTTTGGCTCACATTTAACAAAAACCCACCAATTCACTATCTCAACAAATTAGAATACTTCATAAGACCAATAAAAAAAACATTTTTAGTGAATCGTTGGCCTTCTGGAAAGTATGTTCATTTACTGTATATGTACTCAATACTTGGTAGGGGCTCCTTTTGTTTTAATTACTGCCTCAATTCGGCGTGGCATGGAGGTGATCAGTTTGTGGCACTGCTGAGGTGGTATGGAAGCCCAGGTTTCTTTGACAGTGGCCTTCAGCTCATCTGCATTTTTTGGTCTCTTGTTTCTCATTTTCCTCTTGACAATACAGTTCAGGTCTGGTGAGTTTGCTGGCCAGTCAAGCACACCAACACCATGGTCATTTAACCAACTTTTGGTGCTTTTGGCAGTGTGGGCAGGTGCCAAATCCTGCTGGAAAATGAAATCAGCATCTTTAAAAAGCTGGTCAGCAGAAGGAAGCATGAAGTGCTCCAAAATTTCTTGGTAAACGGGTGCAGTGACTTTGGTTTACAAAAAACACAATGGACCAACACCAGCAGATGACATTGCACCCCAAATCATCACAGACTGTGGAAACTTAACACTAGACTTCAAACAACTTGGGCTATGAGCTTCTCCACCCTTCCTCCAGACTCTAGGACCTTGGTTTCCAAATGAAATACAAAACTCGCTCTCATCTGAAGAGAGGACTTTGGACCACTGGGCAACAGTCCAGTTCTTCTTCTCCTTAGCCCAGGTAAGACACCTCTGACGTTGTCTGTGGTTCAGGAGTGGCTTAACAAGAGGAATACAACAACTGTAGCCAAATTCCTTGACACGTCTGTGTGTGGTGGCTCTTGATGCCTTGACCCCAGCCTCAGTCCATTCCTTGTGAAGTTCATCCAAATTCTTGAATCGATTTTGCTTGACAATCCTCATAAGGCTGCGGTTTTCTCGGTTGGTTGTGCATCTTTTTCTTCCACACTTTTTCCTTCCACTCAACTTTCTGTTAACATGCTTGGATACAGCACTCTGTGAACAGCCAGCTTCTTTGGCAATGAATGTTTGTGGCTTACCCTCCTTGTGAAGGGTGTCAGTCACTACGTTTACATGGACATCAATACTCCGATTTTAATACGATTAAGACAATACTCTGATTAAGAGTCTACCATGTAAACAGAGATTTTTGATGACCTTAATTCGGCTAAAGTCATAATCGAACTAAACAGAAATCGAATTAAGACATGTGGAGTATTCCTATTTTAGTCGCATTATTGAAGTGCAGTACAGACATGTAAACACCTTAATCAAACTATTACCGTCGTGTAGGACTTTTCGCCACATTTTGCGACAGGACACACACACGGCAGCGATCAACCATTTGACGGCAAATAAAAGAGCTTCAACACTGCCGTCATCTGTTTGCACGTACAAATAATTAACTGCACTTGAAGCTTTCATAAAATTAAAAATGAAACACCCAAAACTATATATGGCATCATCACAAAGACGAACTATATGTTTATACGTGAAATTCTGGAGGAGACGTCGGATGAGGTCGGGTGGTGACATAATGACGCATGCCATTAATCGATCTATGTACTCTAACATGTAAAACGGGAACATGAAAGAATTATTCTAAAAGCAACCCATATAAACACCTTAATCATAATATTGTCTTATTCAGAATAAGGTAAATAATTAGATTACTGATGTCCATGTAAACGTAGTCAGTGATTGTCTTCTGACAACTGTCAGATCAGCAGTCTTCCCCATGATTGTGTAGCCTAGTGAACCAAACTGAGAGACCATTTTGAAGGCTCAGGAAACCTTTGCAGGTGTTTTGAGTTGATTAGCTGATTGGCATGTCACCATATTCTAATTTGTTGAGATAGTGAATTGGTGGGTTTTTGTTAAATGTGAGCCAAAATCATCACAATTAAAAGAACCAAAGACTTAAACTACTTCAGTCTGTGTGCATTGAATTTATTTAATACACGAGTTTCACAATTTGAGTTGAATTACTGAAATAAATTAACTTTTCCACGACATTCTAATTTATTGAGATGCACCTGTATTTAGCATAAAGATTATGTTTAATGTCTTTTTAAAAAATAAATCAATAAATAAAATAGTTCCAGGGGTTGATTTATTGTTATATACAGTTGAGGTCAAAAGTTTACAAAGGTGAAAACTTTTGAACAGAATGGAGATGTGTACATGTTTATTATTTTCCCTAAATATCATATTTTTTTCATTTAATACTGCCCTTCAGAGGCTACAGAAGATAGTTTCATGTTTCCCAGCATGGTATTTCCTTCTGGAGCATCAGTGAGCGTTTGAACCTTCTGTAATAGTTGTATATGAGTCCCTCAGTTGTCCTCAGTGTGAAAAGATGGATCTCAAAATCATACAGTCATTGTTGGAAAGAGTTCAAATATACAAAAATGCTGGAAAACCAAATAATTTGTGGGACCTGAAGAATTTTTCTAAAGAACAGCAGGCAGTTTAACTGTTCAGGACAAACAAGGGACTCGTGAACAACTATCACTAAACAAAAACACAGCTGTGGATCATTCAGGTAAGAACACAGTATTAAGAATCAAGAGGATGTAAACATTTGAACAGGGTCGTTATTATAAATTAAATTATTATTTTCTCTTGTGGACTATATGTAAACATATTTTATGTGAAATATCTTATTCAGGTCAGTACTAAATAAACAATAACTTGCATTTTGTATGATCTCTCTTATTTTGGTAAAATAATGAACATTTTGTATTTCTGAAAGGGGGATGTAAACATTTCACCTCAACTGTAAAGATCATGTTTGTATGTATGTATATATATATATATATATATATATATATATATATATATATATATATATATATATATATATATAAACATTAATAATCTTTTCCTGTTTTTGCTCAGTGTCAAATTTAATTTATTTATAGATTTTTTCTTATTGTTGTCATAAACTTAAGTCTTAAAATATGAACTTCCATATATATATGTGTGTATATATATATAGAAGTATGATGCATTATCAGACTAACCCATAATTAATTTATTAGTTTATTTGTTTATTTATTTTACATAATCTGCATATTTTTTGTATTTGCTTCATGGAGTATACATTAATGAAACAGCAATGAAACAATGAATCTTTTATTGATCTTGATTTATTTTGTTGACTAAAATATGTTCATTGAAAAACATTCCCTTTTAGATGCATTTGTAAACAAAGTTCAAATGCATTTACCTTTTTCAATCATAAATGTGCTGGAAAGATGTGCCATTTAGTTTCAAATGTATTTCATTGCTCAATGTAACATAATAGCCCATCAGTACATTTTTGGAGGTTTTGGGTCAACTGAACATTGAGCATTTTTAAATAGGCCTACCTATGACAGATATAAGATGTGTGTAAGATACATGAAGGGAATCTTAGAGTTTAGCCTGCTAGGATGAATGCCTTGTATCTCTATTAAGTGAGTTCATTCATTGCTTCTGTAGGACAGCTGTGAGATGATACCGCTGTGTGTTTGTACAATGCCCGATCAAGATCAATGACCTGGCCTTGGACAAGGATTTTCTCCAGACACCCACGCAGGTAATGTGTATTTTTTGCCGCCTCACTGTCACCTGAAAAAAAAAGGGTTCGATGTGAAGTAGAAGGATTTGTTTAATACAAAAAAATATATATATTGTCTACTTGACGGATACAAGCGAAACATTGAGAATTTAACAAAGAACACAGAGGATATTGGAGGATGGAGGAGTACTTGAGCACGGAAATTCTTGCTTACTTCCACCTCGCAAATTTACCTGGCACTCCCCCAAAAGTCAGTAGCATCCCATTTTTCCACATGGAGAAAAAGTCCAGACTTTCCGTTTCAAGCTCTGGTTTGCTGTTTACCACAAGTGAATGTTTCAGTATGGTGAAAGTAAGTGTTGCAGGTTCATGGGGAGGGGCAACACTTTCCGATCCCTCTTTCAGGCCCAACTGCATCTCCTGTTACAGTGCAGATAAATGGGTAACACTTTACAATAGGGTCCCATTAGTTAATGTATTAAAGGTGCTGTATGTAGGATTTTGACTCTACTAAAGCATAAAAATACCATAATATGTTTGCAGATATTTAAGAAACATGCTAAGTTAACATGCATGTTTATCTGAAAAACAATGCTACAGTCAGTTATTCTCCTTTGAAAATGTGGGGCCGGGTGAAAAAAACGTCTCCAATATTTTGAATTTGGACTGCAATACCTAGCTCAACCGCTGGGTGTCAATCCTACATACAGCACCATTAACTAAAATTGAGCAAAGCATTTGTTACAGTACTTATTAAAGGAATAGTTCACCCAAACAGTGTTAATTTCGTCGACGAAGATGAAGACGAAAAATATTCGTCAACGAACTTTTTTTCTGTGACCAAGACGAGACGTTGACGAGCTAAAATTAATATCTGATGATAAAAACTATGACGAAATTTATGCCGCGTCTTCATTAACAAGACGAGACGGAACTAAAATGTTATTTGAGGACTACCGGACATTCAAAATACATCCTATAGGCTAAGTTAACTGTCTTGTCTTTCAAAATGTGCGTCTCTGTCATTGGATTGCAATCAGATGAGGGAGTTTATATCTAGTCTCAGTATGGCAGCCGCAGCGGACGGATAGGCTACCAAAACGCCAACTAGCGATCTGAAACAATGGCCTCAGCACCTGAAGGTTTTTTTTTTTTTTTTTAGGGATAGAGTGACCAGACGTCCTGTTTTTCCCGGGAGTCACAGTTCGTTGTCGATTAACTTAAAGTTAGTGAAGGCGGGATAGGCGGAATCGCGCTGATAGAAGTGCTCTCTCGCGCACGCTCCACTTCTTCAGTTCTCATACAGCGCGCGATCAGTTCTCGGTGCTCAAATACACACACAGCAGTTCAAATGTCTATTGTGTAAAGTATCTCACAAATACAGTCAGTTATTCAGTCAGGCTTAAGTGAGCGTAAACTGAATGTGTGTCAGTATTACATGCATGCCTTCCGTCTTAAAGGGACAGCATTCCTATCCGTGTCATAAATGTTAACCAACAAAAGATGTTAAATAAATGTATAATTAAGTAAAGCTACTGTATCTGCAAAATGATTTTAATTTGTATATACCAAAAAATGAAAATTTATTCCAGTTCTTCCAAATTCAATCCTTGATTCAAATTTCTCATAAGCTTAATTGATTTGGTCTAAAGAGAGAAGAATTTATGCCTATTTTTGGTTGAATACTACATATAAAATAGCTACCAAAATAAATGTTGTTAACGGCACTTTGACTAAAAGTAATGACTAAAAGTTGACAAAAATACAATGAATTTTCGTCTACTAAAATTAGACTAAAACTATGAAAGACTCAAATGACTAAAACGTGACTAAGACTATTAAGCATTTTCGTCTCAAGAGAAAGACTAAGACTAAATCAAAAATGCCTGCCAAAATTAACACTGCACCCAAAAATGAAAATTTTGTCATCATTTACTCACGCTCATGTCGTTCCAAATTCGTATAAGTTTCCTTTTTACGTTGAACACAAAAGAAGATATTTTGAAGAACCAAACAGTTGGTGGTCATCATTGACGTCCATAGTAGGGAAAGAAATGCTATTGAAGTCAATGAGGACCATCAACTGTTTGATTACCAAAATTCTTCAAAATATCTTCTTTTATGTTCGACATAAGAAAGAAACTTTGGAACAGGTTTGGAACAACATGAGGGGTAAGTAAATGATGATAAAATTAGTTAATAAAAATACATCTGTTCATTGTTAGTTCATGTCACCTCAGGACCATTAACAGGTACTCATTTTGATTTTTAATGAAGTATTAGTAAATGTTTAAATTAACATTTAACTAAGATTAATAAATGTTTTATTTTTTCATTATAAGTTAATGTTAACAAATGGAACCTTATTGTTAAGTGTTACCAATAAATGTTATGAAAGATTGCTCGTAATAGACCTGTGGACTTTTAAAGAGATGATCTTTGTAATAATCATTAGTGGGGGCATCATTTAAATATCAATAGCATTTCATTAATGATAGGATTTAGTTTTTTACTGTGTACATACCTTGATATCTTTATTCCCATCTAACTCTCTCAAAACATACTCAAATCCTGTGCTTTGGAGACTCAACGTTGTCCCAGTCCAGGATCCGAAGATCTCGACTGTGATACCGGCCTCTTCCGTCTTAAGTCCAGGAAGATCTGTTGTGATATGTGCATGGAAGAATAACGCCATCTAATCTTCAATGCAAGTTTAAACATACATGATTCTTCGCTCACCAGATGTATTAAACATAGCCACTCCGGTTCCTGGAAAATAGCTCCCTTTCTTGATCTCAGAGAAGCAGGGCCGGGGTTCCCATGTTGAGTCTGCATCCCAGGGGGTGCTGAGATTTAGCCAATGCCCTCCTCTTATACAAGCATCCATTTCTGGCTCAAACTGAGCAATAAAATAAAGAAAAGGACATTTTATGTGGTCAGTCAATGCTGTCACTTTTCAGTTCAAATATTAATGGAAAATACAAGTAAACATACTGGATGGAAGAGCTTTTGTTTGTCCACCAGCATGCCACCAAGAGCAAGACGTATCTTTCCTGTTAGTTCATCTTCTGCCAGTTTAGAATGAAGACCGACTAGAAGCTCTACATTGTTGTTAACCTCTAGCACCACAAATTTGCCCTCACTGCGCAACTCCAGCTGTCCAAAACCAACAAAGAATCCTTAGAAGATTTATCACTTCATCAATAAATCTCAAATCTCATATCACCAATAAATCCTGTGAAAAAAATGTATTATGGTTTCCGCAAAAGTAATAAGCAATACAGCTGTTTTAAAGATTGATAATATAAAGAAATGTTTCTATAGCACCAAATCAGCATATTAGAATGATTTGTGAGGTTTCATGTGACACTGACTGGCTGCTGAATATTCCATCACAGAAATAAAGAAAAATAGAAATAGAAAACAATTATTTTAAATTATAATAATATTTCACTATATTACTGTCTCACTGATCACATAAATGTAGCCTTGCTGAACATAAGAGACTTCTTTACAAAAACATAAAAAAAATCTTCAAAACCCAGACTTTTAAACTCTGGTGTATATAGCAGCATATGCAAAGGTTGTTGCTTTAAATTGCAAACAAGCTTCAGAGAAATCAGTAGAGATTTAGAAAAGATAAACAGTATTTACCAAGTGCCAGGCCCCATCATTGAGTTTTCGACCTCCTTTTACGCTCACTAAGATGTCTGCTTTCCCAATCTGCATTTCAGGTATGCCATCACGCAGTGAAAGCACAAACCAGTCCCGTCCTTCTTTGGTGTCTCCATAAAAGATGGCCCCCTCTGGGTCAAGGGTCCGAAACTCAAAGAAAGATCTAATGCTGTATGTGTGAGGTAAGACATCTCACAGTCAAATCTGCCACTATGATGTTCTGTATGTTTGCATTAGATACACGATGAGCGCCAAGAAATTGCGATTTACAAAGTCAACTCACCTTGTGATGTCAGAGAGATTTGCGCTCGTCTGCATTAAGGGAGTCCATTTGGACTGTCTGTGTGCAAGATTGATGATTCCCTTCCCGGATATCTGTCTCAGTCATCCCAAAATTCAGAGAATGGTTTTGACATCATACAACAAACATCATACAGCAGCCAAGCATGCTCAGATTACATTGAGACATATCTCTCGTACTCTCGCTAAAGGCTAGGTAAACACAAGCATCTGCGATATCCCAGACAAGCCGCCAGTGTAAATACTGCTGCCCCGGGCAAGTGTGGAACCAGGGTTCAGCGAATTCAGAGTCGAATGCGCTAACCGTGCAAAGACTTTGTCAGCTAAAGTTGCTTCCAGGCCAGCAATTTAGCTCAAAATATACAGTGCGTGCTGTGGTCTGTCTTCTGTAATAGGTTTTGAAGTGTAGAATTTGAACATGTTAGCAGATGCATGCACTGTTAGTCCAAAATGATTTCATTTAACATGGCAATACTGGTTCAGGATTTTTTTTTTTTTTTTTTAAATAGGAAAAATATAATTAAAGAAAGAGCTTAGAAGTTTTAATAAACTGTATACATTCACTATATATTATATATATATATATATATATATATATATATATATATATATATATATGTATGTGTGTGTGTGTGTGTAAGCCTATTTTCTATTTATACATTACTTAAAATTTAAAAACAAATTACATAAGAAAAATCCATCAAACTGATTTGTGTAATCATTTAAATGTCATACAAATATGGCATAAGGAAAATTAACAGTTTTATAGAAATTACATGTAAATCCAATTTTTAGTTTGTGTGATAGCAAACAAAAACTTAGACATTGTACAGCATGTCTATTAAATAACTAATCAATGAAGTTGGCTTGAATAATTTTATCTTTTATCCAAGTTCACTTACAAATGTGGAATTTAATTTAAAGAAAAGTGTAACTGGAGTTTCACAAGATATTAAAAAGAGGGAGCAATACTCTTACAATAAAATAATCTTAAGCTTATTGAATAAATCTATTTTTTCTAATATTACCAGAAGTCATTTTAGAGTGTAAAGTAGGTGAAGTGGATCAAGCAAGCAAGCCTCAGCACACTTAGAATCTTCATTCATATCTGTGCTGTCAACTTTAGCCTTTACCTTTTAATTTCTGTTGATTCAGTTGCATGGTAGCGATTGCCTCTGCGCAATTACGCTTGCAAATTATATTTAACGTAGTAAAGAGCACTAGTTTCTCAGCATAATTGCCTAGTAACAAAGAAAATGCCTTTTTGATTATATTATATCCTTTATATCTTCAGACCTTTCTTTTAGAGATCTTATACTCACCTGTTCACCTGACACTCTCCTGCACAGCAGAATCAGGTACGGGCCTAACAGTAGTATGACCACTTCCTTTAGATAGTTCATTCTTCCTTTTTTAGCTCCAGAGGTTAGAATATGAGTAGAAACAAGAGGGAATGGAATCAGAATATAAGCTAGAGGACTTTTGTTTAGCCTACTGCCATCAGACTACCTCTCTCTCTCTCTCTCTCTCTCTCTCTCTCTCTCTCTTACTCTGAGAAGTGAGTAAGCTCCAGTTTAGCACACAGCTTCCCCATAAGACCAGTGACTAAGGATGTCGACATCACAGCAAAGGAAAGTATTGATTTTGGGCTTATTTGTTTGAGCGTTCGGGTCTTTTGTGTGCTGATAACTTGGTGATTAATTTTACCTGTGTACTATCACTTTTGCATAATTGGCATTCAATTACATGTTTGTTCTACTTTTAGAAGAATTAATTTTAGGGACGTGTACCTTTAGTACAAAACATACTTATATATATATATATATATATATATATATATATATATATATATATATATATATATATATATATATATATATATATATATATATATAGCCTTTAGGGATATACTGTATAAGATAAAAATACATTTCTGACTTATGTTAAAGGTACAATTTTGCATATTTTTTGTGACAGTTTGCTCCTAAAAAAGTACAGAACATTAAAAAAAATAGAGCGAGATTTGCATCAAGCCTTTTATCAAGTGCTGATAATATACATAAAAACTGTCAGAACAATCAAAAGCTGAACATTATAATTTTTTGGCATAAACTACCTTCTGTAAATGCATCGTCTTAATTAAATGGATATTGTAAATTCTTAGGTTAGTAAAAATGATTTTGAGTGGCTTTCTCAGAGTTTTAGAGTAACCCATGTGGCTCTCTTTTTCAGTGTATAAATAAGAAAATTAAATTTTTAATATAATTTATATTCAAATTGTTCTGGGTTATTTTTTTATTACCTGTCCCCATCCTCGACCTGGCAGTTAGTCTGATTACATAACAATTGAACTTTGAAAGGTAACTCATGTTTGTTCGTCCAGTACAGTGAAACCTTGATGTATGACTAGGTGTTTTTTTTGTTTTGTACTTGGAATGCTAAAGTAGAAGTACCAGTCTAGTTTGGTGTATTTCAGACTAAAACTAACAATTACTATGAAGAGTGGTCAAATTAGTTTGTGAAAAGTTCCACCATTTTGTTAATTATTTGAAAGTTGCGCATCGTTGTTTGTGTGACCCTTGGTTGACTTTCCAAATTCCATGCCCAGTGCCAAAGAGCGGGAAAACCCGGCCATAGCCTGCATCCCACAATCTGTATATGATCCCACTGTCAGAAATAATGTAGTAAAATACCTACTCATAAAAGGCACATATTAGTAGCTACAAGAAACAAAGGGTAGCTTTTTTTAGTATTTTTTTCTAAAATTTTGCTTTAAAGACTTAAACACATTCTGTATTACGTTGTCCCGTAATTTCCCAAATTCACATTTGAGAACAAAAAAAACTCTTTTTGAAATTCAGAGCTCTTTTTTGCAACACTTCTATATATTTTTTTTATTCAAATGTTGTCAAAACTGTGCCAGCACTGCATATTAATGATGAATTCAAAGATATTTTGCACGTCATCAGGTTAATACTTTATTTGTATGGTTGTAGCGTGGACAGAAGGAGTAAAGAGAACAGGAGCAAAGAAATTAACTGTTGATTGTAGACTTGAATCGGCAATGTGTGCCAACAAACCTTTGTATTAAATGGTCACAAATTCAACAAGACACAAATAAAGTTTCAAACATTTCACTTCTTTGAAACTGCCCAAATATAATGTGGACCTCTAAAACAATGGCACAATATAACATTGTCACAAAATACCAGACAATTTAGTCACATGCCTACAACTATGACCAAGTGCAGAACATATGCAGCTGGTAGATTTTAGTCACTTTGATTGACAATTGAAGCCTCCAAAGGGTCCTTGTTCTGGGTGGACCAAAACAATGCCTGAATTTTTTTGTAGTTTTGGTACTGTTCAAAACCAAATGTACTGGACAGATCTGTGTTTTTTTGTTTTCTCTACGTATGTCCCCAAAAAGCTTAATTTCTAAATTATTTCTAAGTCTTTTTTATAGGTTTGTGCAAATATTCAGTAGTCTATCCAGATGCTGACTGATAAAAATATTTTTTTTAAAGTAGGACTAGTAGTAGTAGTAGCCCACACAGTCACAAGTGACCTCTTTCAAGCATACTATCCACTGAATTTCATTGAATGTCTGCTGATGGATGAAACAGAAACCATGAGAACATAAGTCATAACTCATTATGTTGTTCCTCAAAGCAGTACTTAAATAGAATGTTTTATAGAAAATGGTATGACAATTTTTTCTTTGTAAGGTGCGCTCAGATTATGTGCATATTCTTATTAGCTTATTTAAATAAAAATGCAAAGGCATCTTGTATGTAAACATCAAAATTTCAGATTTAGTCATTTTAAACCAGTTACTGATTCAGAATTGAACAATTGATATCCGGGCCAATATTTAAACCTAATCAGGCTTAAATAGTCAATGGAGACAAAAAAAATAAAATACAAAGCCAATGTTATTAGTTCTCTAAAAATAATTGTCAGATTTTTACGTGAACCTCTCAACAGCATGTTTGTTACTGTTTTTACATTCGTTTACACAAATTTAACATTTACTTTTTTTTTTTTTTTTTAACCAATCACTGGTACAAGTGGTTGACGCAATTAATTCATTTATACATTTCTAGAATTCATGTAAAAATGTTGTCATGGTGAAGGAAATACAGCAAAAATAAGAGGTCCAAAATCAAACACAAGTTTGTTGGTAGCTATCAAGGGAGATAGACCTTGTTTTGGTTTCCTTTTCCTTTACCACCACACACCCTTTCTCTCTCTCACACACACACACTTTTACAATGCAAACAAAAGGCTTGTACTCATACCCGAGTGAAGCTACATTATCCACAACCGTTCATTGCATTGTGTTTTACCCTCAGGAAATGAACAGTGCTGCGGCTACATTGCACAGTTTCACACTTACTTCAAAGGGAGAAGGTAAAATATTGAGAATAGACAGGGAGAGGGTGTTGGAATGAGAAAGAGTCGGAGATGGAAGGGTGGTGTTTGAAAAGCTTTCGTAATGCTTGGGGAAAAGAAATAAGGCAACATAGGAGTTTGTCTTTTTGGTTTTAGATTTGAAATTTTGATACTGAAGGGTTAAAAAAAAAAAAAAGAAGCCCAAAGGGTTTTCCGAGGACATGCCTCAAGAGAAAAAAGCAGGAGAAAATGAAGAGCCACATATGGAGGAAAATGGGGTTTTGTGACAACACCAGAAGATACTGAAGAAGCAGTTGTTGCTCATGCGTTGTGGTTATATTGAATCCAACTTCCTTGACACATCCCTAAGACTACTGTGTATATATATATTTATATATGAATACCTCATAGCGGTTCAATATTACATGTTATTTTTCAAGTCAGCGTACAGAAATGATCTACCATACTGTCTTTATTTTTAACCTCATGACTAAATTACATTCATATTTTTGTGTACTTGAATGAGCTTCAAGCACAAGCCTTTTCTCACTACCAAAAAGGGAAAAATATGTAAATCAAACAAATAATATAGTGAAAAACAAAGGAAAAAAACAAGAAAGTACAAGGGAGAGCTTAAGCCACTCCAGTGCTATAAGTCCCATAGTGCAGGCCCTGCAGGGGCGTCAGGACTGACTAACGTCCTGTCCCTCTCTTTTCTCTGCTGCGGAGAGAGAATCTGCTAACCAAAAGAAATGGTGGCTTGCTTGTAGTAGATTATGTTTTTCTAAAACTAACATTCACCGACTACTGCCTCTTACAAGTGTACGATTCTCTCTGTCTTTATAAAGGAAGCTCCATTTATGCTAACGCACTGCCTAGCTGCGCTTTTCTCCACTTTCCTCCCATTTTTGCTCACGCTCTCGCTCTGTATCGTTGTCTGTTTGTCTCACTTGGTTTCTCCCTCTCTGTTGTGTCTTAAATTCAGTCAAGTGAATGGAGTGTCTTTGGTGGACACCAGGGGGCAGTGGGGAGGAGAAGGCCACAAACATGAAGTCGACTGGAACGTATGTTGTTGGAAGAGATGAAACAGTTGGCAGGAGTACTGGAAGTACACAGACTTATTTCATAAATGATCAAGGATTAATACCAACATCCTACAAACCAAACTATGCGAAACACAATCTGTCTCTAGACATAACACGCTCAAATGTAGAGTGGATTCTATATCACCATACATTTGATCTTGTCATGATGGTCCTGGTTAGTGAAGGCATCACGTAATAATATGTTTAATCCATATGACATGTAGCTACACCATCAAGTTGCTATGCTATGACTTACGAAAGAAGAACTTCATCTATGTTTTCTATTTACTGACCTATTAAGATTATAACAGCTTTCCAGGAATGGTGTTTTTATGTGAACTTCCATGGAACTGACCAAGGCTGATGCAGCACAAATGATTTTAAGTGTGCATGCCTACACCCCCAACACACCCCACAAATACACTTACACAAACCTGCAGGCACACATAAAGCCGAAATACTGAAAAACACATGACTGGAGTACCGATGTTGTAAGATATGACACTATGAGCTACCCCAAAGTCTCCATGCATTACCTCTATACAAAATCGCACACTGTACACACTCATGCATGCACACACACACGCACGCTCACACACAAAACTGCTGCTGCATCTTCCCTGTGTGTTGAGTATGTTGAGCATACCATTTTGCTTTCAATGATAAGCCACCCTTGTATTACTATAAGCAGTGTAATTAACACAACTATTATTAACATTATTGTTGTTATACTGTCCTTATTATGGGAAGCAGACAGAATTCGTTTAGCGAAACACATATCTTGTTAGCTGTTATTGTTCTTGTGTTATCCCTAATGTCATATTGATTTTGAGAGGACGGATATCCAAGCTCTAACAACACTACAGAAGAGGCAAAGAAGTGGTGTGTTGGAGGTGCATCTTGGCAGTGCCTGAAGGGGGTGTTATATCTATTGTTCTTCACCCCTTTATATCCTTTCCTCCTGTCGTCAAGACACCTCTCCATCTTTCCACCACGTTAGATTTCTAGGTATGCCTATGCATTTACCGCTTTACAAAAGAGAAGTAAGAGCTGTGCAAGAGTGTTCAGTTAACAAACAGAAAAACATAACTTCCACCCTTAATGGCCTCCTCTGCTCTTTAACAGATATTCCCTTGCTGCCATTGTGTACTCACTTATGGGTTGTCCTGCTTTGTGCTACTGCTGCCACCACTGTTGTATAGGCTGGGGTTCACTACTAAAGGATGGGGCACTGTGCCTGTTAAAGGGGCAGCAGCGGCAGCGTAATTGAAAAAAGGCAAGAAGGGTAAGGGCTCTTTGTCCCCTGATGCCATCATATTTAGAGCCATTGGAAGGGCAGCAAGGTTATAGGGGTATGGCAGTAGCTGTGGGCCATACAGTAGGTGATAGGGGTCAGGGTAAAAGGGCAGTTTGGTGGAGTCAGAGTGGGGTACCATCTTCCCAAGTGGCGGAAAGGGTAGGGGTCCAGCAGGGTAAGACATCAGGATTTGCTCCTCCTGTTTCTTACCAGAGCAGTACCCTCCAGGTATGACCAAGGGAAGAGTAAGCTCCTGGACAGGGTAGCCTGAGCCTCTGTGGTGTTCTGTAGGAGTGACAGAGGTGCGGTCCTTTGATTCAGGCTCTGCTGTGGGCACTTGAGGATGTAGCAGGTTGTGGGACGATAGCGTATCACTCATCCTAGCTGAATTTGCTGGCAACATAAGACCCTGTTTTTCTGTATTGTGCCTTCCTCTGTGTGTTTGGCTTTGCTCCACCTGTGGCCGCAACTGTAGGTCCAAGGGTCCTGGAGAGTGACAAGGTGACTTTGAATACCTTTGAGAAGATCCTTTTGGAGTGGTTTGAATGACAGAGCATGTAGGAGATGGTATAGGACTGAGTGGTTCCTCTTTGGGTACTAGCAACAACACCTCCTCATTACAAGACTGTTCCTTTGAGATGTTGGATGGATGTTTATTCTGTTGATCAAGCTCCTTCTTTTTTGCCAGTATTGTTGGCATGGATAAGTCTTGGGCTTGGCTGCTGGATTGAGGAAAGATTCTTAAATCCTGAGCATCTTGTAAATCACTGAAATCGTCATTTGGAATATTGTCACCTTCTCTAAACACATAACCTCTGCCTGTTTTTAGTGATATAGGTCCAGATGGAGTTGTTTCTCTTCTAATCTGAGGCTCTGTCAGCATTTGAGAAACTTGGATTTGCCTGTCGCTTGGCGTTGGGCTTCTTTTCTGCTGATCTAGTGTGTCTAAATTCCGTTTCTCTGGTGTCCTGTAGTCTAGGCACTCTGCACCATTCATTACTAGTACACTAGGGAGATTAGGAGAGATGACGTTAAACCTTTCTAAAGTGGGGCTGTGCATAACTTGGGAAAACTGTGCACACAGTGGACTGTGGACTTTGTCATTGGCTGCCACTTTGGGGCTTTCACAATTTCTGACTCTTTGGTGTTCTTCCATCTTCTCACCCAGTTGGTTGTCAGTGATTTGACAGTCTGGTTTGGAGTAATATATGACAGACACGGGCTGTACTTGCTCACAGTTGGTGTCTAAGCATTTGCTTGATGCAGTCTCCACTGCAGCAGTTGCGCAACTAGGCAAATCTTGCTTTTCCTGTGTGTCTTCAACCTCGGTTGAACTGCCTAACTCGTGTCGCTTGAGGTGGCAGTTAAGTGCCGCAGAGGTCTTGCAGACTTTATCACATTGTGAGCATGTATATCTGATTAAAGGCCTCCTGCCCAAGCGAACTGGGCTGCCTTTCTCTATGGAACGTCCATCCACTCCATTCTCATCCACTTTCATTTCCACCTCATTTCTTGATGACTGGGAAGTGAAGAAAGTAGGGGCAGACAGGGGCTTGGTTTTGGGATGCTGAGTCCTCTGATGTTCCTCTAGTTTGGACTGTGAGGGGAATGGAGCTCTGCAAAGCATGCACACAAACTCAAATAGATGTGTCAACTCATGTTTGTCTCGTTTCCTTGGGCTGGAGAACCAGCGCCCACATGTTCCACACTCAGAAGCCTGATCTTCTGACCATCGTTGTTTGATGATAGAGGATGCTGTGTTTTGAGAATTGATTGTAGCCTGCGAAACAGACAAAGGGAGAGGAAGATCAGGCTTTCCATGTGTTCCCTTTTCTTTTTCCTTCTGTTCCATTTTTGAAGAGACGGGACAGGTGTGTGACATTTCTTTGACTTCAGTTTTCTGTGGATCACTAACTTCTTTCCGCTCTTTCTTTACTTTCTGTCTCCTCTCTTCTCCCTCATCTGCCTCTTCACCGTCAATTTCTTTATTCAGATTTTTCATGAGTCTCTCAGCTCTCCTCATAGGCCTCAGAGATCGTTTGTAGTGCAATTTGCGCTTCCAGGCTTTAGCCCCTTGCATAGGAAGGGCCTTTCGCTTGGGTTTGTAAGAATAATAAGGCCTCCATAGGTTGTCCTCCACATCATGGTCATTTCTGTCCTCCCTGACCTCCTGCCGGAAGAAGTATTTCCTCACCTTGCCTTTTAGTTTAGGGTTTTTCCATTTGGACTCCCCCTCCTTTCCTTCCTGACTGGAGTTACGGTGTTTACGTTGGTGGTGATTGGTGTGCCGCTGCTCTCTCTGGTCCTCCTGTGAGAGGTTACTCTTTTTGGGTTTGTTGCGTGTAGGGCTTTTGTCTCTCCTTAGATCTGTTTCAGAGATGCTCCGTTTGACTATCGCCTCCTCCCCTATGCGCACAGTAATCTGACAAAGTGGGCCGCTGCCTTTGACTTCTGATCCCACCGCTAAAGGCATTGTCTTCCTTGACTCTGTTTTATTGTGAACTTTTCGTCCCTTGTGAAGTTTCTCTGTTGGCTGTCTGATTTTCGAGGCCTCTGCGCCTCCACTGACAGCGTCCCAGTCCCTGTATGCCTCTGTGTGCTCTCTCTGGCTATGTTTTTTAATCTGTTTTTGACCTGTTTTTGCCATTGGATGATTTTCTGGAATTCTTTTTCTCTCCTCAGAATCCATCTTGTTTCTGTGAACAATGACAGAGGAAGAAACTGCAGCACTGTGCATGATGACCGAGGGTTTGCTGTGTGCAAATGCAATGACTGAAGAGACAGCTCCTTCTGGGCACTTTGGAGTTTTGCTTTTGCCACTGTTACTACCTGACTGCCATAAATCTGACCCCTCTGTCTCTCTTGCTTCTACTGCCATGTCTGTTTTAGGAGAAGCAAGTTTTTTACCCAGCTCAACACCCACCCTGATGGGGAATCGCTCCGGCTCAGTCTTGATGTCTGTGGTTTGAAGATCTTTCAGGAAAGACTCCAATTTCTTAGTGTCCAGAGGTTGTGGGAGGCTGCCGTCTGTAGGTAAAGGCAAGGTAACTGATGAATCAGAAGTGAGAAGTTCATCAGCCATTGGCTGACTGTATGTTTTATAAGGTCGCTTTAGAGATCGCATGGGCAGCAGGCGGTACAGTTTAAGGCCATTGACCTTCTGCTTGTAGCCACCATTGGCTGTTTTTTCACTTGAGATCAAGCCAGGATTGATACCATGGAACGCCTTTTGGTGTGTTTTAAGGTTGTAGTAAGTAGGAAATGCCTCCCAGCAAAAGATGCACTGGTAGCGCCTTTCACCTGTGTGCCACACCTCATGTTTGGTGCGGTACTCAGCCAGAGCAAAAACCTTGTCACAGTAGTGACAGGGGTACTTCCGGCGCCATGAATGCACATTGGAGTGTCGCTTCAGGCTGGACAATGTCATGTAAGAGCGTTCGCACACAGAGCAAAAGTAAATGATATGTCCATCCACCACTTTTACAAAGTGATCCTCTTCCCCCAGGGCATCCCTGCAAGTCAGTGTTCCAGCATGACGGGCGTGAAGGTCTCGCACTTTCTTTATGGGTCGGCCAGGCCTTGTTCCTTGTCCAAGCTGTTCTGGCTCCGCAGCCTCATCTGCTCTCTCCCCCTCCACTTCACCCTCCTCCAGGGGCTCTTCTTTGGGTGGCACTGGAAAAGCTGGCAGCCCTTTCCTGCAGGTGGCCTCATGGGATTGCAGTCTTTTATTATGGATGAAGGCTTTGCCACAGTGGCGGCAGCTGAGTACTCGTCCCCCCCGATGGAGACGCATGTGGACAGTGAGGGACGAGGCAGTGCTGAACAGACGGTGGCACACCCCACACAGTAGTTCTGGCTTCGGCACTGCCCTAAAGGAGTCATGGAAAGATGGCGTGGGGATAGTCAAGGGGGAGGAAGTTAGAGAGACAGACGAGGGTGAAGGAGGAGGAGGAGGGGTTGATGAGGACGAGTGAGGGTTTATGCTAGGGAGAGGAAGGCTCAGTTCAACATGGAGGCTGTTTGCCTTGCGTTTTTTGCCTTTTGAACTCTGGGGGTCCTTCACACCTTGGTCCTGGTAGGCTCTCGCGCTGAGGTTGAAAAGGATGTGTGCTGTTTCTGTTGTCGAATGCTCTTTGTACCCATTATTGACCCCAGCTGTCTCTTTTGAATAGTCAATTTTGTTAGAGTGTTGTAAGGGAGATGTTGGGTATCTGGAGCCACTACCATCAACAGAAAAGGACAGAGATGACTTGCAGTTCTTACTGACTGGAGCAGTTAGATCGACAGGGAAGGAAGAGGAAGTGCATGGCAGGCGGTCAGTTTTTGATGACGTTTTTGATAACTGTTTGTCTCTGAATGCTTCCCCCATCCATGCTGTGCCATCTGAACCATCACTGTCTTGGACGTCAGTGGAGGAAGTGGGGTGGGATGAGGAGCAGTGCTTCTGTGCAGAAAAGCTAGGCAATCCAGCACTGAGGGGAAAACTGAGAGATATCCTCGTAGTTTTGGCACCATCTGCCTCCTCCGTGCCCTCTCCCATCCTGTCTCCTCTCATGTGTTTATTTCTGTGTTTCATTGGATCCTTGTACAAGTCCTCTGAGATGCTCTCCAAGGCTATAGTTGCCCTAAAACAGAGACCACTAGACAGTCAAAGGATGTGTCTGTAGTCCAACAAGGTCCAGGAAAATGCTTTACAGAGAGTCTGTTCTAGCTATATCTTCAGTGCAAAAGTTGACAGTTGAAGGATGGTAGAAAACAGAAGTGTCAAATCAAGAAGACGGCAGTTCCTGGAGGTCAAGCCCAGAGACAACGACTCCTAGATGTAGGTAACATTGTGCATCTTTGATTATCTTCGTATAAAACAAGATGAGGATTGCCATGCATTGCACATTCAGCTCCAAGAATGCAGTGCAGGTGTGGAGAGGGTCCCAGCTATCCTCTCCCGACACCATGACCCCGCTCTTAATCCTGCAAAAAACAAAAACAAAAGATAGTTCAAATATTCTGTTTTAATCGCAGGAAACATTGTAGATTTTAGACAACCACAAACCAGATAATGTAGTAATGTTATAGTGACGAGAGGCACATAACAAAAAGTGTGCATTGTGTGGTGGCAAATCAGCATGCTAGAATACCTATAAAATACAAGCTTGCACGAAATAAGCAATCCATTATGGACTTATTTCCAGACAAGGTTGGTTGCAGTCATCTTATTTTCTGAATTTGGCATGACAAAATCTGTAAATGTGGAAAGAATCTCAGCAATCAACCCCACTGAGTCACAGCATTCCCTTCACCTAATTGAACACTGCTAAAATTTAATTAAGATTTCCCCAACAGAGTGTTATTTATAGTCAAAGTGCTCCAAATATGCCTAGACTGAAAAGGTACCAAAATATAGATGGCCTTTTGAACCGAAGCATCATGTATTCCTAATGCTGATTTTTTTAAGATGTGTATAAATATTTTTTTTAAATACACTTTATATAATTTAAAGCAAAAGACCATGTGACGAGTACTGTCATGGAGTTTTCTTTAGCAGTCAGGCGAATGAATAGTCCAGTCTTGATGTGTTCATAAACCCTCTTTAGTTGCTTATTTAATGACCATCTTGTTTGCTTAACCTATTTTACCAAAATCTACCATAAATTTTGGTGAGCATTCTTAGTTATCGCTAATGATGCGACACCAGAGAAAATCCTCAGTCATGGTTTTCTGCCTGCGTTTTAGCCAGGCAGGCAGGCAGGCCTCTGTAAAATTCCACAAGCAGCCCTGAACGCACTGAAACTAGGTCAGCACTGTTATTGCAGAGAGAGAAAGAGAGGAGGAGGGAGAGCAATGGAGAGAGAGAGACAGAGAGAGGTGGGGAAGAAAGCAAGATCCAGGCCTGGAGACAGGAACAGCCACAAACACACACTTACACATGCACAGAAACACACACATACACACACACACACACACACACTGACAATCAAACACACAGGCAGTCAACAAGCTGCATGCACACACTCTCCTCTCAACACGCAAACACATTTGCAGGCGTGCAGGCACATATGAACCGGTCTGTCTGTAAACAAGTGGCTTGACAGCTAGCGTTACCCAGCATACCACAAATGCAGCTGCTAAGAGTGTGCAAAGGATGTATACCAGAAGACCTGTATAATAATAGATGTTACATAAGAGTACGTTTAGACAGGAAGAGTTGAATATTATTTAAACCTGTCCAGCACTTGTTGTGGCTGTGGCTGCTAAGGCGTGAAACAAGGCCTAAGAATGACAAGGCCTAAGATTGACAGTTTTACATGGCGTTCGCATTGTAATGGACAAACACATCTGCCACCCCCTCATTTTCTCTGTACGTCTGTCCCTATTTATCTCTCCCTCTCACCCTCCTTTTCTCTTTCGCATATGACGCACACACTGCCTCTCAACAAACAGTCCCTGGCGCAAGAGGCTGGCCAAGCGTGACAAGGCCTTTGCCTCCCCCCTCTGACTGCCCCTCTACTTAAACATGCAACCGACTGAAAGAGTTAGAGCTGAAGTATTAAGGTGTTGCATCTTGCACAATAAAACATTATGTCAAGTCTATTTAAATAAAGATAAACTAATCGACTTTATCCTAAATGTAGGAAATTGAAAACGAACGTCAGAACCGCGTCATCATCCGGAACGTGAAATGCATGCTAGTCATGCAAATTAAGATTTTCAATTTAAGCACATGAAATAACTTATTTTATAATGCAGGTTAGGAACCGAGAAGAGTCTCGGAAGAAGCTGGGTAATGGGCTAAAGGTCTTGCGTTTAACTGTGTCACTGAAACAGACCATGCACTGAATGGCAGTGGAAAAGGGTAATGAGTGAAGGCCGCCTGTTTCCGTGTGGCCGTGACGGGGCCCACCAGGGTGAGGCGGACTGTGAAAAGGGGGCTGTCGCTAGATACTGAACTCTGCACAACCCCCTGCCAAAAACATGGTGAAGCCAGCCAGAGGAGAGATGAGGGGTAGGGAAAAGAGCGAAAAAGGAGGAGTGGGCTGTTTTGGAAGCAGTTGGGAGATGGAGCCGGATGGTCCGAGGTTGGGTTCATGGTAAGATTTCCTCGCTCCTTGCTTTCCCCTCTGAGCAATTTATGGTATCTTGGTGATTTGGCATGACGGGCCATGCTCTAGCGCGTCTGCCCGTGTTACACGCTGTGTTCGACATGGTCCGCTGAGTTTAAACTCGACAAGTGATTCCCATAAATCTGTTGCTGTAATATGATCAAGGACAATATTCTAAGTAGAGCAAAACTGGAAGAAAATTGCCATCACAGACAGAACGAGATACTCCGTTAGTGACCTGGCAAAAGCTACTTCCTGTAGATCATGCCTGAACCTGCTTCTATAACGCTTCAGTTTGGTTAGGAAGGCCAGAAGAACTGCCATGTTTCCATTCTAACTTGATGCCTCTGTCGCTACAGTATGCCAGAAACTTTATGCTAACATGTGCCAGAGTTTGAATAGCAAATATCCCATGCTAGCTGACTTGAACCCTTAAGCAGCGACAGGAAATTCAGTTTGATTCTGGCGTATATGCAACTCACTTCTACAAGACCATCCAACTTGGCTGCTTGGCTTCTAACGACCTCTGACCCTATGGCCTTGTAGGGATGTTAATAGTGTACTATGCTACACAGGAAAGGACAGTGCAAATCTGAACTCTTTAAAAAAAAAAAAAAGTGCATGTGCATCTTATAACATCTAATAACATCCACCTTACGTAAACACGGGTAGATGCCGTTTTTAGGAAAACGACTGGCTCTGTATTCCAAGATGCCTCTTGATTGTTAATTCTAAAAACATGTCCTTCGCTATCGAGATGATTTCGTCAGATGTGAACTTGCCACAACATAAAGTATCCAAATCCAGCAGACCAGAAATTATGATAAGAGAACGCAAAAAAGTCTGAAGCTTTATTCCGATTATACTTTAATCGTGGAGCGACTCACCAGCCCTGAAAAAGAACTGCGTGGTTCAGCCACAACAGCCGAGGATAAGGGAGACAGGCCTTGATTAGCGCACACACAAACCCACACGCACACTCATTTCTGGTGTCTACACAGAACCAAAACAACATCGATATGATATGAGAGTGGCATAGAAACGCAAGAAGCAGGAAGAGGTGAAGACAGAGAGATAGATCAGAGGAAAAAGTCTCTCCTTCTCACTCCCATTCTCCGCTAGGCAAGCACACAACAAGACAACGTACCTCGAAAAACCTTCTGCTGCATCTCGGCTGCGATGTGTTCTCTCTCTCACTCTCTCACTCTCCCTCCCTCGGTCTGTGTGTCCTGGTCTGCGTGTTCCCGTGTGCGTGTATGAGTGAGAGAGAGAGAGAGAACACAGGGAAAGACGAGCGCGTGCACACAGGCAGCGCTATGTAGAGGGCAGAAACGACTCTCTCGCACTCTGACTCTCCCCCTCCTTCTGCCGCTCTGTCTCTCCTTCCCTCACCCGCTCTCTCTCGCTCTCTCACACTTCAGTTTGCCACTGACACATGATTCTGGGCTGTTTTTGCATTTTTTATCTCCCCCAGCCTCGTACCCCTTACTCACCCGCACCCACCCCCCAGCCTCATTTTAATTCCAATTCTCTTTTTATTCCAATTTTTTTTTTGTTGATTAGACACACACTTTCAGCATGCACACTCTCTACTCTACATACACCAAGCCTGATGATAGCAAGGAAGGGAGGGAGAGCCGGAGCGAGGGAGAGAATGAGCGAGTGAGAGGACGCCATTTAAGCAGTTTGTTACGAGCACTGCCAGTCCCCAAAATGGCTGAAAACAAACAGGAGCCATGCCAACAGAAAAAAAGCTTGGCCATAGAGACACGAAGGGAAAGAGATAAAGAGTAGGAGCGAGGAGAAAGAGAGAGACGCCAGACAATACTTGGGTAAAACTCTTTAAATAAGTGAGGTAGCCAAAAGAGAGATCAAAGAGAAGGGCATGGACATGCACTTTGGTTTCCATTTTCTCCTCTCTCCACTTCCCTGACTAAAGAGGAGGACGTTTATGGCAAGAAGCGGTGGAATAGAGGAGTAAACATTGAAGTTTTTGGCCGTGATGGCCTTCTATGACAGATTTGGCCTTCTCGCCATTACACGGAGCAGAGAAATAGCACCTCAACGTACTTTTTGTCCTGCCCTCGTTTGCCAAATCAATCCGTCTGGCTTTTGCCGGATCGATCGATCCTGCTCACTCTCCATCTATAGCTACTGAAAAGTTCAGGAACCACCTGTTTTAAAACGGCATTTTGTGTGGAGAACTCTTTAAAACGGTCTGTCTTGACATTCGGAAAAAATTTTCCAGCCCAAACGGACCTGCAGAGAGCAGGGCAACAGGATAAGGAAAATGAGAGTTTATACTGAAATTTTTTCTCGCTTCACTCTTCCTCTTCTGTCCGCTTTTTTCATGCCCAAATTTCTGCCGAACAGCTCATTATACCCCCCATCCTACGTTCCTTTCCCCTGTGCCCCTCGGTCCTTCTCTCTATTTTTCCTTTCTCTTTCGCACTCCTTCTTTTTCTTTTCTATTGTATGCCAGCCCACTTGTCTCCATGGGAACTCCGTTTGGAAGGGGTGTTGTTCTTATGATCTCTCCGACTTGTTGGAACTTTGTCACTTTTCTCACACTTCTACATGGTTCTTATTGTGAGCTTGATTATAGCACTTTCGGTTCACATGCTTGTTTTAAACTGTTTGTTTCTTTTTGGAGTTTATAATAGTTCAGGTAACCTATTCAGTAAGGTTTACCAAAAAGTGATTCTACTTTTTTTGTGAGCTGTTTGGGAAGTGGAACAAGGATATAAGAACCTCAAAAATGCAAGATATTTCACCACAGTCAATATTAAGAGCATGCTGCCATAAAACATGTCAAGATATGTAGACAATAGATGCTTTATCACTCAGTGTGGACAAGGAAATCGAGTTGTTGATAAGGAAGTTCGTATGAAGTAGTTGATTTAAGGTACCTTTGGGATAAGATCAGTTTGATAGCAAATGTTCAAGGATTATGCATTAAGCAAAAGTAAATTGAGATATTTTATATTATTTAAATAGTATTTTACCAAAAAAAACAAAAAAAAACAGAAGTAGGCCAGGCAGAGGTGGTCTTCACAAACCGTCCTCTTGAGCCATTCAACTCTTTAACTCTTTAAACAAGCTTTGTCATATTCCAAATTATTGTATTTGTCGTTTGATTGCCTCTAATCTTTGTCTGCTGTGAAAATAGGTGGCTGAAATGTTTCCCTGCTCACTGCTGATCAAAGGCCGTCTTTAACATGACATATGGATCAGCAGACACTAATGAGAGGGCAGTGGCCAGCTGAATCTCCACAGTAACAAAAGAGGCTGGGACATCTGGAGTCAGCCACACACAGACTCCTGGTGAGTTTTGGGGAAGAGGGGGCTGTCGAACGTCCGCCTGTAATGGGAGGACTGGATAACAAATATGGCAGTGGGCAGATGAATGAAATGTCAAGTTAACCCTCTGACGTTTCATAGTTTTGTTATCAGTCTGAAGAAAAATAATTTGTGTTTACATGAGATTAGCATGACTACCCAGAGTACAGAGAATCTTTTCATATTTATCAAAAACTGCATATGTGTCAGATTTACAATACTTGGTGATACAGAAAAATTTCACACTACTTGGCAACCCTTCTTGTCACATTATAAAAAAATAAATACATATTGAAGGAAAAGGTAAGAAAATAAGAATTTACCCCTTTCACTATGCCTGGCCTTTACAGTTTCTTTCCCTTGCCTCTCAATTACTAATAAATGGAGAGCATAATTTATATATATATATATATATATATATATATATATAATTATACTACTGGTGCATTTTATGAAACTTTTATTAAACTACTTCTGCATTTTATGTATATATTTTTATTTACTTTTTTATTTGTTGCATTTTTATTTTTTACTCTTTTTTAAAAAATTTTATATATATTGTTCTTGGTGCTGGCATTCATAATTGCATTTTGTGTTTGACTTAGAGAGTAAGGAATTTTTTTACTTTAATTTTGATCTCTGTTAATAGATTGTAACAACTGCTGTCCTATTGTCTTTCATTTTTGTTTCTCTCTGATTGAATAGCATCAATAAAAAGAGTTAAACCAAAAAACTGCACAATGCTGTTATGACTATTGCTCTGCAATTGTTCTAATTTGAAATTTTTATTGCAATATTTTTCCTTTATTACCCATTTTTTGTTGTAATTTCCTTTCATTATTTTAAACTATATATTTAATTATTCAATATTTAATTTTTACTTAGTTTTTCCATACTTTTAATATATTATATTAATTATATACTTCCTGTTTACTGCAGTGTCTTGATGTTGCTTAAAATGCTCTGATTTTAAAATTACATGGCATATACCAAAAAAATTTCTTATATTGTAATAAATGATTTGCTTTATTTGTGTAGCTCCAATCTAAAATATTTGTAACAGCTTACAGTACATGAATTAAAAAAAGTATGATTGGCAGCCCTTCGTCTTAACGAAAACTGGAAAACTGGACGACTGGAAAACTGGGTCGTGGTTTCTGGGATGGTACTCAAATGGTTCATGTCATACTTAGAAGGGAGAGGTTATTATGTGAGTATAGGAGAGCATAAGTCTAAGTGGACGTCCATGACACGCGGAGTCCCACAAGGTTCAATTCTTGCACCACTCTTGTTTAGCCTGTATATGCTCCAACTAAGTCAAATAACGAGAAAGAACCAAATTGCCTATCACAGCTATGCTGATGATACCCAGATCTACCTAGCCTTATCTCCAAATGACTATAGACCCATTGACTCCCTCTGCCAATGCATTGACGAAATAAACTGTTGGATGTGCCAGAACTTTCTTCAGTTAAACAAGGAGAAAACTGAAGTCATTGCATTTGGAAACAAAGATGAAGTTCTCAAGGTGAATGCATACCTTTACTCTAGGGGTCAAACAACTAAAAATCAAGTCAAAAATCTTGGGGTGATTCTGGAGACAGACCTTAGTTTTACTAGTCATGTCAAAGCGGTAACTAAATCAGCATACTATCATCTCAAAAACATTGCAAGAATTAGATGTTTTGTGTCCAGTCAAGACTTGGAGAAACTTGTTTATGCCTTTATCACCAGCAGGATGGATTATTGTAATGGTCTCCTCACCGGCCTTCCAAAGAAGACCATTAGATGCAGCTCATCTAGAACGCTGCTGCCTTGATTCTGACTTGAACCAGAAAATCTGAGCATATCACACCAGTCCTCAGGTCCTTACACTGGCTTCCAGTTACATTTAGGATTGATTTTAAAGTACTTTTACTCATTTACAAATCACTCAATGGCCTAGGACCTAAATACATTGCAGATATGCTCACTGAATATAAACCTAACAGACCACATCGAGTCAGTTAGAAATACCAAGGGTTCACACAAAACAAGGGGAGTCCGCTTTTAGCTATTATGTTGCCCGCAGTTGGAACCAGCTTCCAGATGAGATCAGATGTGCTAAAACATTAACCACATTTAAATCCAGACTCAAAACTCATCTGTTTAGCTGTGCATTTGTCAAATGAGCACTGTGCTACGTCCGAAATGATTGCACTATGTACAGGTGCTGGTCATATAATTAGAATATCATCAAAAAGTTGATTTATTTCACTAATTCCATTCAAAAAGTGAAACTTGTATATTATATTTATTCATTACACACAGACTGATATATTTCAAATGTTTATTTCTTTTAATTTTGATGATTATAACTGACAACTAAGGAAAATCCCAAATTCAGTATCTCGGAAAATTAGAATATTGTGAAAAGGTTCAATATTGAAGACACCTGGTGCCACACTCTAATCAGCTAATTAACTCAAAACACCTGCAAAGGCCTTTAAATGGTCTCTAAGTCTAGAGCTGATAAAATGTAAAAACTGTAACTTGAATGCAATGTAAGTCGCTTTGGATAAAAGCGTCTGCTAAATGTAAATGTAACAATGTATGTAATGTAACAGTTCTGTAGGCTACACAATCATGGGGAAGACTGCTGACTTGACAGTTGTCCAAAAGACGAGCATTGACACGTTGCACAAGGAGGGCAAGACACAAAAGGTCATTGCAAAAAAGGCTGGCTGTTCACAGAGCTCTGTGTCCAAGCACATTAATAGAGAGGCGAAGGGAAGGAAAATATGTGGTAGAAAAAAGTGTACAAGCAATAGGGATAACCGCACCCTGGAGAGGATTGTGAAACAAAAGCCATTCAAAAACGTGGGGGAGATTCACAAAGAGTGGACTGCAGCTGGAGTCAGTGCTTCAAGAACCACTACGCACAGACGTATGCAAGACACGGGTTTCAGCTGTCGCATTCCTTGTGTGAAGCCACTCTTGAACAACAGACAGCGTCAGAAGCGTCTCGCCTGGGCTAAAGACAAAAAGGACTGGACTGCTGCTGAGTGGTCCAAAGTTATGTTCTCTGATGAAAGTAAATTTAGCATTTCCTTTGGAAATCAGGGTCCCAGAGTCTGGAGGAAGAGAAGAGAGGCACACAATCCACGTTGCTTGAGGTCCAGTGTACAGTTTCCACAGTCAGTGATGGTTTGGGGTGCCATGTCATCTGCTGGTGTTGGTCCACTGTGTTTTCTGAGGTCCAAGGTCAACGCAGCCATATACCAGGAAGTTTTAGAGCACTTCATGCTTCCTGCTGCTGACCAACTTTATGGAGATGCAGATTTCATTTTCCAACAGGACTTGGAACCTGCACACAGTGCCAAAGCAAGCAGTATCTGGTTTAAGGTATCCCTGTTCTTAATTGGCCAGCAAACTCGCCTGACCTTAACCCCATAGAATCTATGGGGTATTGTGAAGAGGAAGATGCGATATGCCAGACCCAACAATGCAGAAGAGCTGAAGGCCACTATCAGAGCAACCTGGGCTCTCATAACACCTGAGCAGTGCCACAGACTGATCGACTCCATGCCACGCCGCATTGCTGCAGTAATTCAGGCAAAAGGAGCCCCAACTACGTATTGAGTGCTGTACATGCTCATACTTTTCATGTTCATACTTTTCAGTTGGCCAAGATTTCTAAAAATCCTTTCTTTGTATTGGTCTTAAGTAATATTCAAATTTTCTGAGATACTGAATTTGGGATTTTCCTTAGTTGTCAGTTATAATCATCAAACTTAAAAGAAATAAACATTTGAAATATATCAGTCTGTGTGTAATGAATGAATATAATATACAAGTTTCACTTTTTGTATGGAATTAGTGAAATCAACTTTTTGATGATATTCTAATTATATGACCAGCACCTGTATAATCATTTTCTATTCTTAACTGTTTTAAATTCTTTTTAAATCAATTTTTATATCTTATTTTTATTTTTAAATTACTTTTTCACTTCCTTTCATGTAAAGCACTTTGAATTGCCACTGTGTATGAAATGTGCTATATAAATAAACTTGCCTTGCCTTGCCTTGCCTTAACACACACTGTCCAAACACCGTGGAGTAACTTTGTACACTTGTATGATATCTGTTGTCATTCTCATATATTCATCTTCCAAGCATAT
This sequence comes from Onychostoma macrolepis, assembly GCF_012432095.1. Taxonomy (NCBI): domain Eukaryota; kingdom Metazoa; phylum Chordata; class Actinopteri; order Cypriniformes; family Cyprinidae; genus Onychostoma; species Onychostoma macrolepis. The sequence continues at coordinate 15,269,593 of NC_081166.1, read as the reverse complement.
TCCTGCCAGAATGGAGATTGTGAAGTGCTGAATGCTTCTTTAAAACACTGTTCTCATTCTTTGTCTATTTGTTTCTGGCATTTCTTAAATATTGGGAATTGCCCAACCATCCATTTCTGTATTTTGTTTTGAAACTTTTACTGTAACTAAAATCTTTTTTTTTTTTTTTTGGTCAGTCCCTCTGTCACGATACACAGAATTAGGAACAACCAATGTTAAGTTCACTGAAGGCAGATAAAATCAACACGATGCAGGTGAGTAACGACTGTTAGAATGATAGGATGAATATTGACTTGAATGTAACAGTTGAATGTGTCTCCAGGAACAAACACAAACAGAGGAGCAGTCACGACATGGAGACCAGGAGATTCGACTTGGAAAAAGGAGGCAGCATCAGAGAGAGTCCAAGGAGTTATGGACAGTTTCCCAAGGTAAGAGAGTCTGTGTTCTCTTGACAAGGCCAGACAGTGAATGACAGTGTGCATGTGTGCTTTGTAGGGGTGTTGATGAGTGCTGACAAGGGACATGTGTGTGTGATTAGAACTCTGGAAAAGGTGAGGTCTGAGTCAGTGAAGAGCGAGAGCCTTGCGTGACTGGGACACCCTCTTGAATTCATTCTTTTTCTAAATAGCCTCCTATTTGCATTACTCCTGTCTTATTTAAATGTATTTATATATGGATAAGCTTTTATGCCATAAGCTAAAACGTAATAATATCACAGTCACATATTTAATTTATGTATGTCTTCCTCGACTTTAAGACGTTTTATTTGTATTAACTATAGATAAAGCAGATAATGGATCCCCTTGTCTTGTTTCTCTCAATATTTAAAATGCTTCAAAAATATTTCCATTAGCCATCACTCTTACTTTAGGTTGTTTATACATCCCTTTAATCAATGTAGTAAACTTTTGTTGAAAGTCAAAGAACTCGCACATTTCAAAAATAAAGGGCCGTAACAACCTATCAAAGGTCTTTTCAGTGTGAGAAGTCTCAGCATTTGTTGCTTTTTTTTCACTCACCCTTTCACTCAAGTTGTTCCAAATCTGTGTGAGTATCTTTCTTCTAGTGAACACAAAAGAAAAGAAAAAACTTTTTGGAGTAACTTGAGTAAACAAACAGTTGTTGGTCCCCATTCAATTCCATAATATGGAAAAAATGTATCTTGGAAATCAATGGGGAGCAGAAACTGGACAACTTGAGGGTGAGTAAACGATCACAGAATTTTTTTTTTCTTTTGGTGAACTATGCCTTTTTTGGAGGTACTTAAAGGAACAGTTCACCACCCCTTCTATAGAATGCAAAATATTTTGAAATGTGTTTCAACTGGTTATTGTCCATACAACCAATGTTATAGAGGTCCAAAACAACAATGGACCCCATTGCTTTTTATTGAATGGACAAGTAAACCAATGAAATATTTTTCAAAATGTCTACTTTTGTGTCCCACCAAGTCATACAGATTTAGAACAACATGAAAAAACTTCACTTTTTAGTGAACTGTACCTTTAAGAAGGTTAAATTAGAGAAAGGTATTTCATGATGCTCTCCCAATTCACTATATCATACCTTCCAAAGCATCACATGTAGCCTTGGCCTAAATAGAACTATCTAAAATAAGTTCAAAATTGGGTTCAAAGTTTTATATCATCTTACATCAAATCCTATTTGTTTGTTTATTGTTATTTATTTATGTTTTTTGAGTCTCTTGTAGTCACCAAACCTGCATTTAAAAAAAACAAAAAAAAACAAACAGTAAAAACAGAAAATGTTGTGTAATAATTACATTTTCATCTGTTTATTACAACTGTTTTCTGTTTAATGTATTTTAAAATTTAATTTATTTCTGTGATGGCAAAGTTTAATTTTTAGCAGCCATTACTCCAGATTTTAGCCTCAAAAGATCCTTCAGAAATCATTCTAATACGCTGATCTGGTGCTCAGGTAACATTTCTTATTATTAATGCTGTGAAAAACAGCATTTTTTGGTTCTTCTATGGCATCACTGCAAGAACACTTCCGTATGGAACCTTTAAGAGTGTATCCTCCACTGTGGTCATGTATGATACTAATTTCCGTTTGTAAGTGGTGAACTTATAACTCGCAGTGTTACAACTCGCCTCATGTTACAACCATTCCTGGTCTGCCGATGAAATTTCTGCGATCCAAGCTTGGGATGATCAGTGTTTGGGATAATCAGCGACAAACTGTAATTTAAGTGAGAAGTGCTATTTAGTGTAATTACTTTAGCACTCCATTTTATTTATTATTTTTTGTCTCAATATTTGACATTTAGCATTTTCTCTTTCATAGTCATCATAATGACATGTTGTGTTAATTCTCAATGGTCTTAAATAATATAACATTTTGATGATTAAAATATAGGCTTAGAAACATTTCTGCTTGGTGAGCTTAATTTTCTAAAACTTACTTTACCGTTCACGGTCATTACCATCTTAAAAACGTATCATTATATTGCCTTGGTAAATGTGCTTTTTTCTTCTGCTTTCCTTCCTTTTTTTTTTTAAACCAAACAAGCTTACTTATGGAGCCTTGTGATTACTAAACTGGAACAACAGGGCTTCCCTGAGAACTCATGATCAAAGCACGGCCCATTTTCTGCTTTTTTGTGGCTTCCGTTTGGAAGAGGAAGATCTAGACAGACTGAGGGAAGACGAGCTCAAAGCTTCCATCTAGTGGTCATGTCTCTCCTCTGATTTGTGGTTTGACAAGTTTTTCAGCATCTCTTGCATTTACACGACTGTAACACGATCATAATGTAACATTTGTGCATATACCTTTAATAGCTACATCATGAAAAACTGAACAGTAGATAATCCTATAGCACCATATGTGGTATTAAAGGCGTCATTAAATTTTTGGGTAATATTAGGAGAGCCTGTGTCATGACTAATTTCTTGTTTGGTGTAAAAGTGAGATTATAGTTTTGCTCTAATTTCTGGAATTGCACTGCAATATGTATTGTGTGTGTATATGCACTCACTGTTGTTTAATACAAACTTATTGTTTGTAAATATTATGCGTTGTGAAATGTCTGTATGTTTTCCTGAAGGAACCATATTTCTAAATTGCTTTGCAACGTGTAAAAATGGCAAAATGTCCATTGAATAAAAAGTTATTTGTTAATGGCTTGCCTCTTTAGAGACCAGCCTTGACAAAGATTATATTTTTGTCCATCGTGTTAAATTCCACAGAACCTTTATAAGGGTTTATATAGTGATTAGGATTTACAGGAAGACATAATGTCTTATGTTAAAACGCACAGACCAAAGTTTTTTTCAACACAGGTTGTAGTCAAAGTGTTCCAAAGAGGGAGTCTAAACAAGTGAAGTACTCAATTGCGTAACTGATTTTTTTTATTATTATTATTTTGTGCCTGCCACAAGGTGGTGCTGCAGCTCGGTTTGAAATGCATAGAAGCCAACCTCTGCTCACGTAAACAGACAAAATATTAAACAATGTATACTTGAAAAGGTAACGTAAAATATCCCTGTTATTTCAATGTTTGATTCACTTAATACAGGCACATAAATCTAATTTAAGCACACAGACATTTTCAGGTAGGTAGGCTTTAAAATAAAAAGTGAACCCAAGAATTTGAATGCAATTCAAATATTTTATTTACACGCAAAATACTTACATGAATGTCATACGATAAGATTTCAAACCATTTAGAGTGAACATAAATTTGTCCAAATTACAGTCGGTTGATGAAACCCCTACTTTCTTTCATTAAAACACATTAGTAAGCCACTAGAAGCAAAGTCTCACGTTACAACGTCAAATTTAAAGGGACAGCTCAACCATTTACTCACACGTGACTTCAAAAATATGATTTACCTTTGGAATACAAAGAGAGATGTAAAGCAGAATCAGTGTTGTATCTTTTCATTCATATCAATCCCGAACTTTTTTTTTTTTTTCATCTTTTGTGCTCCGTAGAAGAAAGTCATACAGGTTTAAACAACATTAATGATAGAAGTTTTGTTTTTGAGTGAACTATCCCTTAAACAATTAAGACTAAGTCATTACGCTCAACTTGGTTAAACACGAATGTTAGTGAGATTTTCAACATTCGTACTGAAAAACATTTGTTTGTAGAAAACAGCCTCCATGTTGCACCGACCAAAGTAAACGACCGTCAGCCCGCCTATTTATTTTATTCGGATTGTGATAAATATATAGCTTTTTCCCCCAGATACCGCCTTCAATTTGATAACTGCGTCACGATTTCGTTTTTGTGGAAGGTTTTCATGGTTGACATAATGCTAATGTTAGCTAGCTCAGGCTCGTTTCACTTTAATCTGGAGTTACGCAACTCGGCTTCCCTTCTGCCCTGTAAACCCGCCCAAAAAGTACATAAGCACCAGACTCCATGTTTGTTCATCTCACCGCCACTGTACCCGCCATATACGACAAGATCCCTCAAAACCCATGTTCATTTGGGGTTATTTCTAAGCAAGGACCTGATTTAAGTGAGGAGACCCATTAAGATCGACTCTGAGACAACATATAGTCACATTAAACAACAATGAGGTTTTGACTGTAAACGTACTCGGACTAAACCAGCAATTTCCAGAGCCAATAACTCATATTTATCCACTAAAACCGACTGTTAAGCCAATTTTCCCGATACATGTGGTTTCAAAGAAGTCGATTTAGGTTTGATGTACGAGTTACAACCAAGCTCTTGTTCCATTATCTGATTAGCTTTGTAGATATGACCATTATGAACCAACTCTTTTCGGCTACAAAAAACAGAAAGATGATAAGAAGTCGGTGTTTATTATACGTTTGTTATATAATCGGAAAACGATTCGAACATTACAGAACCTCCTATTTTTAATGTAAATATATTCACAGCCATCCAAGCTCAATGCTAACAGGCTAACATAAACGTGATATAACTACCACATGATCGGTTAAAAAGACATCTACTTCTGAAACCATACAAAGACAAGACGAAGAACACCACAAATAGCTTTTTTTTAAAGCCGAAATTGCTAAAAGTCATGAATGTTCCTGTAAATAACAGTCTGATATATCTTGTGTCTATATTAATATGTATCTACGAGACCAATTCAAGTATAAAATGTGACCGAACCTATATGAACAATTTCAAAAACATTTGTTTTAATCCAACCATCGGTCTACACTGTAATCTATAATGTACTTAATCCATAACTATGTAGCCGAATAATGCTGGTTCTTTACCCTAATATAAACCTATATACTCAGTAACACAAATATACACACTAAAATTTTAAAGCTGTAACGTTAAACTAACATTTCAGACAACAAAACTTAAAACGGGTGCTGTTTAATGTTCCCATTCCACAAAGAATGGCGGCTAACAAACTAGCAAAAGCTCACAACAGTCGCTAGGTAACATCAAGTTACGTTACTACAAATTCTTTATCACGCACTACAATTGCGAGAACAATAAACTATATTAGATTATCAAATGTAAATCACTTACGAACTACGGATTTACGATTATTTATAAGAAAACCGGTAACCAGAAAACGTAAGCTAGCGCCTTTTTGTAGAACAACATGGCCTGGATGTACAATTCTACTTTTTTATTTTACAGTCAGTTACAATAACGTTCTAATTCTCAAAATGGTTTAACAAAACATTAAATGTTTAAAACAACAACGTTTCTCGAGTGTTTTTTAATTGAAAATGTACTGTTTGAAACCCCAGGCTTTCAGCGGAGTTTCCAGCTGATCATACCGAAAAAAGCGCGTGCCGTCCAGCCATTGTTTCTACTCGACCTCGTGGATTCTTGCATTTTCCCGTAGAACTCAAATAAATTAAGGAAAATCGTAACAAATACTCCGGAAAATATGAATAAGCGTACAAAATAAAAGTAAGTCAATAATTTGAATTACGCAAAAATAATATTTAAAACCAAAATACTGGTGTTAATCCTCGACGGTAGGTGTAGGCCTCTCACACGAGCTTCTTTTCCAGCACTGTTAGCTGATCCAGAGCGAGACGGACGGAACTGCATAGGTTTTTTTTATTTTTGCTCAGAGGGTGAAAAAATATCAGTCGGCTAAAATCGGCAATGCTCGTAAAGAAGGCGGGCAGTAAGAAAGTTATTTTACCGCCGTCAAGCGTTGGTTTCAATTGGTCAAATGCTCTCTGCTCATGAATATTACGAACACTTTTGACGAATAATGTTTCATATTGACGAATGTTATTGAATATTCATGTTTAAAGTGTCTACGGAGCCTCCCTTGGTTTTTATGGGCCTATGAAATCTCTTCATACGTTTTGTCCCGCCTCCGCCTACATAGGATTCGCAGGAATCAAAAGCGCACAACTTCATTGGTTCTGCGTCAATTTTAATGAATTATTCATATACTGCAGTCTCGCGGCCAATAAGCGCGCAGAGAGATCAATCCATAACCCGCCCTCTGACTGTTCAGCCCCTGCCAAGTAGGCTGTGTAAACCTGTAGCAAAGCGTACAGTCTATATAAAGCCGTGTGAGAGCAGTTTTCTCTCAGATGCGCTTAGAGCGCACTGGAGTGTAGATCGGGGAAAGGGAAGGGGACAGCCGGTAGCTACAATAGCTAGTATATAAACACAAATTTAAAAGCACATTGAGTAGCAAGATACGGTGGTCACTGGGAAACCGCCATCGGACAAGTTCCGGTCACCATTGGGTGCCAGGAGAGTCTTGGTGGCGTTTCAGAGGTGTTCCTTCTTACAAAGCGGCGTGCCGGGGGAGGACGCGTCTCTTTGAATAGACAGGATGCACGGACCGCCTTCCAGCGACAGCGCATGCCCATTGCGCCTCATCAAGAGAGTGCAATTCGGCGTCCTCAGCCCTGATGAACTTGTAGGTTTTGCTCTTGAGAGGGGGTATTCTCTTAATTCTTTGAGTATTATTGTATTACTCAAATCATCATCGTGTTAAAATCATATTAAATACGGATTTTAACATACAGTGTCTTTTGTGAACTTGTGTTTTGCTAACTTAGCCGGCTAGCCACTTCTTCCTCAGTAAGAGCATGTGTTTAGAAAGTTGAAGAAACACTACACAAGAGTCCTGCTTTAACAATTAGCAACAAGACACGGAAAGCCTTGTTTGAAGTTATAAAATTTTAACTTGTTGTAATATTTATTGTTTGTTTACTTTATTTTACCATTTTGGAGTCACATGGCAGACCCAGAGTTACTCCCAAGTTTCCACATTGTTCCCTATGTCTCCCTTATTGGCAATAAAATGTGAATTTTTATATGCATGCTTTCATTTATTTAGTTCCTGAAGTACACTTATCTTTTAAAATAAATGACGAGCGAATGGCATGTTTCTGAGTTGAGCTGTAATGCATTTTCTTTAGACAGCGATGCAAAGTAACTGGGTTTTATTCAGTATAGTCGTCATTTTTAAGGACTTTTATACCTTTTATCAGTTTTTTTTTTTTTTTAATGAATGCAGAGGTGAGCAATCTCTGACACTTCATTTGGTGGTTATTGTGTGTGTTATGGGTGCAACATGTAATCTGACGTAACACATTATAAATGCAACCATTAACACAGCCTTGTTACATTTCAAATTAAAATGTTTAAAAATGTTAAATGCGTAATTTGACATGACATCTGAACTATTGCTTATTGCAAACTTACTGTTGCTCTTGCGGCCTATGTATTTGAATTTTATTTTTTTATTTGAGGGTATATTTAGTGTACAATTGTTATCCCGTTGTTGTGAAAATGTACAACAATTTAATGCTGTTTGTTATCATTTTCAGAAACGGATGTCCGTTACTGAAGGGGGCATCAAGTACCCCGAGACCACAGAAGGAGGACGCCCTAAACTGGGGGGACTTATGGACCCCCGGCAAGGGGTAATTGAAAGGTCAGGCAGATGCCAGACGTGTGCAGGTATGTTCATAAACTGATTTTTATCCGTCTTGGTATTAAACTAAACACTTAAAGCTGAACCTCTGCTTATTTGCTTGTCATTTAGGTAACATGACTGAGTGCCCTGGTCATTTCGGTCACATTGAGCTGGCTAAGCCAGTCTTTCATGTTGGCTTCATCACAAAGATCATGAAGGTCCTCCGATGTGTCTGCTTCTTCTGTTCAAAACTTCTTGTGGACGCGGTATGCCGTATTTTCAGTTTGCCTTTTGCTGTGATTTATTTCATTGTTCAAATATTTATTTCTCTCTGGTTCTTCTGATCTAGTTCTTTTGGTCAAATTGTTTTGTAGTGTATTTTAACTCCTCCTAATTTTGTTTTACCCAGAATAATCCAAAAATCAAAGACATCTTGGTCAAGTCGAAGGGGCAGCCGCGTAAGCGTCTGACCCACGTCTATGACCTCTGTAAAGGCAAAAACATTTGTGAGGGTGGAGAGGAGATGGACAACAAGTTTGGAGTGGAGCAGCAGGAGACTGAAGAAGACCTCACCAAAGAGAAGGTACAGACCTAAATTTCTATGAGCGCACAGGCCAATTTTTAAATTTCTAGCTTGCTCTGGAAGTTTTAAAACTGATTTTTAACTTTCATATCTCAAGGGTCATGGAGGATGTGGCAGGTACCAGCCACGTATCCGTCGCTCTGGCCTGGAGCTGTATGCTGAGTGGAAGCACGTGAACGAAGACTCACAGGAGAAGAAGATTCTCCTTAGCCCTGAACGTGTGCATGAGATCTTCAAACGCATTTCAGATGAAGAGGACATGATCTTGGGAATGGACCCCAAATACGCCCGTCCTGAGTGGATGATTGTCACTGTGTTGCCTGTGCCTCCTCTTGCTGTGAGACCGGCTGTGGTCATGCAGGGCTCTGCTAGAAACCAGGTTAGCATTTCTTATTAAACGGTAGGAAAGAAGTTTGACGTTTTATATAGTTCTGATAGCTGTTCGAGTTGTTTCTTATTGTACACTCTTTTTTTTTTTTTTTTCTTTTTCCTCCCTAGGATGATTTAACACACAAGTTGGCTGACATTGTGAAAATCAATAACCAGCTGAAGCGAAATGAACAGAGTGGAGCTGCAGCGCATGTTATAGCAGAGGATGTCAAGCTGCTTCAGTTCCACGTGGCCACTATGGTAGACAATGAACTGCCAGGTCTACCTAGGGTAAGATTTACACTATATCTAAGGAGATCTGAGTCCAGGCTATTATGAGAAGCAACAATAATATTCTTATTAACAGTGATATTATTAATAATTCAGTATTTAATCAAAAATCACTACGAAGTTATTTATCAATAATTAGTTCTTCTTTTTATATAATTTACAAGAAATATTGTCAAAAAATAAAATGCTTTTGTAAAAAATAAATGCATTTATAATATAATGCAATTGTGGGGGGTCAGGGTACACTACTACTAAATAAAACTGCTGCATGACAGTTGCAGCCAGTTAAAACATTTGATATTTGATCTGCAGTTATGTAGAGTGGGACAATCAGGAAAATATTAATGAAGATTTTGCTTTATGCTCTTGATTCAGGCAATGCAAAAGTCTGGTCGTCCACTGAAATCTATCAAGCAGAGGCTAAAGGGTAAGGAAGGACGTGTCAGAGGTAATTTGATGGGGAAGCGTGTAGACTTCTCCGCCCGAACTGTCATCACACCTGACCCCAACCTGCAGATCGACCAGGTGGGCGTTCCCCGTTCCATCGCCGCAAACATGACATTCCCTGAGATTGTCACACCCTTTAACATTGACAGGTAATATTAGTTGTTTTTATCTCTTTCTGAATGCATCTTGCTTGCTAAATATGTTAGTGTTCTCTGAGAGGTCTCTGTAACCCAGCACTCTCAAATTCTTTTTCTTTATCCCCTTTAACTTTACAGACTCCAAGAGCTTGTGAGGAGAGGTAACAGTCAGTACCCTGGAGCCAAATATATCATCCGAGACAACGGGGACAGAATTGACCTGCGATTCCACCCTAAACCAAGTGACCTTCACCTTCAGATTGGATACAAAGTCAGTCTTTATTTCGTGTTTAATGTAAGAATGTAATGTAATTTTCAGTTATAGTGAGCAAAGTATTTAAAACCTGTTTCTTTTCTTTCTAGGTTGAAAGACACATGTGTGATGGGGACATTATAGTGTTCAACAGACAGCCTACGCTGCACAAAATGTCTATGATGGGCCACAGAGTGCGAATCTTGCCTTGGTCAACGTTTCGACTCAACCTCAGGTGCGCTGGGCTTCTAAGACTTTTTGTAGATTGATATGTGGATAAGCAATATATTGAGTTTGTGTGCTGTATCAGTTATAATTGCTGAAACTGTTACAAATTTGTATAGAAAATGAATGGTCAGATTTAGCACCATTGCTCTAATATAAAGGTTTTTGACTTCATTTTTAAAGAGAAAATCTCTTTTATTTCTAGTGTGACAACCCCATACAATGCTGACTTTGACGGCGATGAGATGAACCTGCACTTGCCACAGTCCCTGGAGACCCGTGCTGAGATCCAAGAGCTGGCCATGGTGCCTCGTATGATTGTCACACCACAGTCCAACAGACCTGTCATGGGTATTGTGCAGGACACACTGACAGCTGTGCGCAAGTTCACCAAGAGAGACGTCTTCTTGGAGAGGGTGAGTTTACAAAGCTGTGGTACCAAATTATGAATGTAATGAGCTGTTAGATTGTACAGATACATAAAATTCATAAATCATTTTGTGTGCTTCATTTTAGGGTGAGGTGATGAACCTCCTCATGTTTCTCTCCACATGGGACGGCAAAGTGCCCCAACCCGCTATCTTGAAGCCTCGACCTCTCTGGACTGGCAAACAGATCTTCAGCCTGATCATCCCTGGGCACATTAATGCCATCCGCACACACAGCACTCACCCTGATGAAGAGGACAGCGGACCTTACAAACACATCTCCCCTGGAGACACTAAGGTGCAGTAGTGCAGCCCAAATGTGGATGTAGTTTTTGTGCAAAAGAAAGTACTTATGCAATTTTGTTCTCATTTTGCAGGTGATTGTGGAGAACGGTGAGCTGATCATGGGGATCCTGTGTAAGAAGTCATTGGGAACCTCAGCTGGCTCTCTTGTCCATATCTCATACCTTGAGATGGGCCATGACATCACACGACTCTTCTATTCTAACATCCAGACCGTCGTCAACAACTGGCTGCTCATCGAGGGTAAAAAAAGACAGACTTGAATTGACTTGATATTTGCACACAAAAACAGTTTAAATCCTTATTCATTTGTTTACAACTATCTTGTCTGCTTCAGGTCACTCTATTGGTATTGGAGACTCCATTGCCGATAAGGCGACATATCAGGACATTCAGAACACGATTAAGAAAGCCAAACAGGATGTGATAGAAGTGAGTTGACATTATTAGGTATTTATAAATATAACGGGCTGTTGCTTTCGTACATGAATGCAGTTGAGCTTCATGATTTCTTTCTCGCAGGTCATTGAGAAAGCCCACAACAATGAGTTGGAGCCCACCCCAGGTAACACTCTGAGACAGACCTTTGAGAACCAGGTCAACCGCATTCTGAACGATGCTCGAGACAAGACTGGATCCTCTGCCCAGAAGTCATTGTCTGAGTACAACAATTTCAAATCCATGGTGGTGGCTGGTTCAAAAGGCTCTAAAATTAACATTTCTCAGGTGAGAGAAGATAGATGATGTTTAAATCTTAAAATAGTTCAAAAGCATGTTGCTGCCTCTTTCAGGCTAAAGGCGTAACTGGAATTTTTTCACAATCTCTGTATTTGTTCTTCCTCTTCACCCATTTAGGTTATTGCTGTGGTGGGGCAGCAGAACGTTGAGGGTAAGCGAATCCCCTTCGGTTTCAAGCATCGCACTCTCCCTCACTTCATTAAAGATGACTATGGTCCAGAGAGTAGAGGCTTTGTAGAAAACTCCTATCTGGCCGGTCTCACACCAACTGAGTTTTTCTTTCACGCCATGGGAGGCAGAGAGGGTCTGATCGACACAGCTGTCAAAACTGCTGAGACAGGTAATGTACTGAGCAACCGTAATTCTTATTTCTAGTCTCTAAGTGAGATGTTATGCGCAATTGTCATCAGATTGGTCTTTGTTTAAGGCTGAAATTGTCTTCATGAATTTTGATGAAACTCCTATTCCTTTAGGTTATATTCAGCGTCGTCTGATCAAGTCTATGGAGTCTGTTATGGTAAAGTATGATGCTACAGTCAGAAACTCCATTAACCAAGTCGTCCAGCTGAGGTATGGAGAGGATGGTCTGGCGGGAGAGGCTGTGGAGTTCCAAAACATGGCTACCCTTAAGCCATCCCACAAAGCCTTTGAGAAGAAGTGAGTTCTGTTGTGTTTGTTCAAGTATTTACAGTAAAGTAATATATTGCCAATAATTTAAACTAAGTAATATAATCAACATAACCGCATTATCTCAAATCAACAAGGACATGGATAGTAAGCTATTTAGGAGTCTGTTTTTAAGTCATCCGAGTTCATTGTTGATTATCAGCTCAGAGCTCAACTGACTAACGTCATTGATTTAACTTTCTGCCTCTTTCTTTAATTGCACAGGTTCAAGTTTGATTACACCAATGATCGAGCTCTCCGCCGCACTCTACAGGAAGATGTGGTGAAAGATGTGATGACCAATGCCCATGTCCAGAGTGCTCTTGAGAGAGAGTTTGAGAAGATGAAGGAAGACCGAGAGATCTTGAGGGCCATTTTCCCCACAGGCGACAGCAAGGTCTGACCCTTAAGAGTACCCTTTAAGCGCCATCAATATCCATATGCCCTTTGGTTAGGATTGTCCTTATCATTTTTACAACTGTATCAAGCATGAATATTACTGTATCTGTACATTTCTGTAGAATGTCATAAACACAAACCGTGTTTTCCATAGGTGGTACTACCGTGCAATTTGGCCAGAATGATCTGGAATGCTCAGAAGATTTTCCGCATCAATCCTCGAACACCAACTGACCTCAACCCAGTGAGAGTAGTGGAAGGTGGGTTTTGTACTTTGGGCCTGTAAAGGGATTTTATTTAGGTATCTTATAACTGGTTTTATTAACTTTTATTTTGACGTGAACGCTATATACACTGCTTCAGCCGACTTAAGGCTGTCCGCATTTGAGCGAGTCTCCCAGCTAAATAAAGACTCCTCTGCTTGTGGTAGCTATATAAAGCCTGCTGACGACTGATCCCTATAGCTTACCACTGTCTTGTGGCAGACCTGTGCAAGCTGATTATAAAGGCCACTTTTACATCTTTGTGTACGTGTTGACTGAAGACATGATGCCAAACTCATGCGCTTGACAAATCTGCACCTTTTAAGAGGTGTCAATTTTATGTAGCCCTAACTAATATGGCTTTTTTTCCCCTTGTCATTATAGTGGTGGCACCACCTGTTTGTTGTGTTATTATTGGAGTGAGCTTCAAGTGTTGCATTGTATTGACAGCACATGGATATCTGCTCTTTTTTTTTTTTTTTTTGCGCAGGAGTTCATGAGCTGAGTAAGAAGCTGGTGATCGTAAATGGTGAAGACCAGTTAAGCAGGCAAGCCCAGGAGAACGCCACTCTGCTGTTCAACATCCACCTGCGCTCCACCCTGTGCTCCAAGCGAATGACTGAGGAGTTCCGGCTTAGCACAGAGGCTTTTGATTGGCTGCTGGGAGAGATCGAGACCAAATTTAACCAGTCCATTGTAAGTAATGCTTGCTTAGTGTTGACTGCACCTAAAAAATTAGAAAATAGGGAGTCGTATAGTTTTATCCAATTGTCTGAAGCTGGACACTTTCTTTGTTTTCCTCAGGCTCACCCTGGTGAGATGGTAGGTGCTCTGGCTGCCCAGTCTCTGGGAGAGCCTGCTACTCAGATGACCCTGAACACATTCCACTACGCCGGTGTGTCCGCCAAAAACGTCACTCTTGGTGTGCCTCGACTCAAAGAGCTTATCAACATCTCCAAGCGACCCAAGACCCCCTCCTTGACCGTCTTTCTCCTGGGCCAAGCGGCCCGTGACGCAGAGAGGGCCAAAGATATCCTGTGTCGTTTGGAGCACACAACCCTGCGCAAGGTCACTGCCAACACAGCCATTTATTATGACCCCAACCCACAGAACACTGTGGTGACTGAGGATCAGGAGTGGGTCAACGTGTACTATGAGATGCCTGACTTCGACGTGACCCGCATTTCACCCTGGCTGCTGCGTATCGAGCTTGACCGCAAACACATGACTGACCGTAAACTGACTATGGAGCAGATTGCAGAGAAGATCAATGCAGGTAGGCTTGAGATTATTATTGAAAAAATGTACGTTGATACAACACTTTAAATGGCAAACGGAATGGATGCTCAGGTGTTATATAGTTTTCTAACTCTAATCTTTGTCTCCTAGGATTTGGTGATGATCTTAACTGTATCTTCAATGATGACAATGCTGAGAAACTGGTTTTGCGAATCCGCATCATGAATAGTGACGAGAACAAGTTTCAAGAGGTAATTCATTGTAATTTGAGTTTTTGCTGGTGAGAAGGTAACTGGCCTCATTTCTCTCAATGTTGAATCATAAATGTTGAATCTTGTGTCCAGGATGAGGAGGTAGTGGATAAGATGGATGATGATGTCTTCCTTCGCTGCATTGAATCCAACATGCTGACCGACATGACACTGCAAGGCATTGAGCAGATCAGCAAGGTATTTTTCCTCCATCTTTTGACGGTATTTAACTTCACTTCAGTAAACCTGACAGCCCATGTGGCAGTGTAGGTTTGTCCAAAAAGCCAAAAAAATGTCTTCCTCCTGAAATATAAAATGACTAACAGGACACCTTAAAGTTTTGTGGACACAGATGGCCATGAGATTGGAGTTTAATTTCTTCTGCCCTTGTAGGTGTACATGCATCTACCACAGACTGACAACAAGAAGAAAATCATCATCACAGAAGAAGGAGAGTTTAAAGCTTTGCAAGAGTGGATCCTGGAAACCGATGGAGTCAGTCTCATGAGGGTCCTCAGTGAGAAGGATGTGGACCCTGTCAGAACCACCTCCAACGACATTGTGGAGATTTTCACTGTAAGAATTTTAAAAGCTTATCTTAAGATCAGAACCTATTAGGTTCTCAGATCAAATTCAGAAATGTCTGCTCTTCAACTGCAGGTTCTTGGTATTGAGGCTGTGCGCAAGGCTCTGGAAAGAGAGTTGTACCATGTCATCTCTTTCGACGGTTCTTATGTTAACTACCGCCATCTTGCCTTGCTTTGTGACACGATGACCTGCAGAGGTCACTTGATGGCCATCACTCGTCACGGTATCAACAGGCAGGACACTGGACCGCTAATGAAGTGCTCTTTTGAAGAGACGGTGAGGCTCTGTTTAATGTTTTAAAATGGTATTGTGGTTGATCTTGTAAAGAAATCTTAAATGTTATCCCTTGCTCTTCTGTAGGTGGATGTGTTGATGGAAGCCTCATCTCATGGTGAATGTGACCCAATGAAAGGAGTGTCTGAGAATATCATGCTGGGGCAGCTGGCTCCTGCAGGCACTGGTTGCTTTGACTTGCTGTTGGATGCTGAGAAGTGCAAGTATGGTATGGAGATTCCCACCAACATCCCTGGTATCAGTGTTGCAGGACGTAAGTCGAATTATTATAATTTTTTTTTGAATGCTTAAACCTTATACTGTCACCAAATTTAAACCTGTGGTTAATCATTGCTTTTTCCACCACAGCCACGGGTATGTTCTTTGGCTCTGCTCCCAGCCCCATGAGTGGCATGTCTCCTGCCATGACTCCCTGGAACACAGGAGCCACTCCTGCATATGGTGCTTGGTCTCCCAGTGTTGGTGAGTGAAGAAATGCTACATGGTTTTGTTTTACTGCCACCATTATTTACAGTGCATTCTTGTGTATGTTTACATATTCCATTCCATTTCATGCCCTGTTCTTTTTTTCTTTTTTTTCCCCATACAGGAAGCGGAATGACACCAGGTGCTGCAGGCTTCTCTCCCAGCGCTGCGTCTGATGCCAGCGGCTTCTCTCCTGGTTATTCTCCTGCCTGGTCTCCAACTCCTGGATCTCCTGGATCCCCTGGACCAGCTAGCCCTTATATCCCCTCACCAGGTCTCTTTACTGTCTATTTTGGTCTTGTTCTTTAAGAATAACTGTCTTAGTTTATTTGGTTGTAATTAGTAGGTTTCAAACCAAACAGCCACAAATTTTGCTTCTCCTCTGTTTTTCTCTTCAGGAGCCTTGTCTCCAAATTACTCTCCAACATCTCCTGCCTACGAGCCTCGTTCTCCTGGTGGATACACCCCACAGAGCCCTGGTTACTCTCCGACCTCTCCATCATACTCTCCAACTTCGCCATCTTATTCTCCCACCAGTCCAAACTACAGCCCCACATCTCCGTCCTACTCACCCACATCACCCTCCTACTCTCCAACTTCGCCGTCTTATTCTCCAACATCTCCAAGCTACTCTCCGACTTCACCTTCTTACTCCCCGACTTCACCGTCTTACTCCCCGACTTCACCATCATACTCGCCAACATCCCCCAGCTATAGCCCAACGTCCCCCAGCTACAGCCCAACCTCACCGAGTTACAGCCCCACGTCTCCGTCTTATTCCCCAACTTCTCCATCTTATTCCCCAACCTCCCCGTCTTACTCTCCCACCTCTCCAAGCTACTCTCCAACCTCCCCGTCCTATTCCCCAACATCTCCGAGCTACAGCCCCACTTCTCCAGTACTCTCCAACTTCGCCCAAATACAGTCCCACTTCTCCAAGTACTCTCCAACTTCGCCATCTTATTCTCCCACCAGTCCAAACTACAGCCCCACATCTCCGTCCTACTCACCCACATCCCCTACCTACTCTCCAACCGCCATCTTATTCTCCCACCAGTCCAAACTACAGCCCCACATCTCCGTCCTACTCACCCACATCACCCTCCTACTCTCCATCCAGTCCACGTTACACCCCGCAGTCTCCCACCTACACCCCAAGCTCGCCTTCTTACAGCCCAAGTTCCCCATCCTACTCCCCCACCTCTCCAAAATACACCCCCACCTCCCCCTCCTACAGTCCCAGCTCTCCCGAATATACCCCAACATCCCCCAAATATTCCCCCACTTCTCCGAAGTACTCTCCAACTTCGCCCAAATACAGTCCCACTTCTCCAACCTACTCCCCAACTACACCCAAGTACAGCCCCACTTCCCCTACTTATTCTCCAACCTCTCCTACCTACACCCCAACCAGCCCCAAATATTCCCCCACCTCTCCAACTTACTCTCCAACATCTCCAAAATACTCACCCACATCCCCTACCTACTCTCCAACTAGTCCCAAGGGCTCCACCTACAGCCCCACTTCTCCCGGCTACAGCCCCACCTCTCCAACCTACAGCCCAGCCATCAGCCCTGACGACAGCGACGAAGAAAATAATTAAAGATGGTTGGTGCAGGGGTTTGTCCTACTTCCCTTACGGGCACTCTGACCCTGGGATAAAGACTGAAGGAAAGCCACTCAGCTGGGGTTGTTGTGATGTACAGGGAAGGCTAAGGAACCTGGGATCCCACATGTGACATCCTCCTTTTTGATTTTTCTCTTTTGGACTTAATGAATTGTTCTTAAATAGCCTCACTAAACAGGCTTCAGTGATTGCATCTGTTAGGTTAGAGGTTTGAACTACAAGCCAAACAGGGCTGCCTTTTGTATAGACCGCTTTGGTCGCTCTAAGTTTAGAGGGAGAACCATTTCTCAAAGTTGGTGGAAAGATGCAGGAGATTGACTGACTGCTTTTGGAGGAGAAAGATCATGCATTGTCCTTCTCTTTCCATCCAGTCACTTCTGCCTCCCTTTTTTCTCAAATTCAGTGTTGGATGTAAAGGAAATCTAAGAAGTATTGCCAAAAGCCTTCAAACAGAAAACAGTGGATTGTATCTGAAAAGTTTCAAATGAAACCTTGAAAAATATCTATAACGTAAATAGAAAGGGGGAGAAACTGACCTTTCTCACATTTTACAGCTTTTAGTTTCTTCCCCGGTGTAAATAAGCGCTTGTTCCCAGTTTTGATTCTTTATTCCAGATCTGAACTGAGAACTGTTTAAATATTAATGTTGATTTTCTGTCTAATTTGAGTTCACTTATGAAAAATGTTATTTCTAAAGAAGCAGGAGGTTCAAAGTGGCTGTTTATTAGAAACGTGTTGAAGCTGACACGCATTGTGCAGATTAAAAATGTCTTGTAATACTGTAGTCTGTGTATGCCGGCCCATGACATGGGTAAAAGTGTTGTGTAGTGATTGCCCTCTTTAAGAATCAGAGAGGGGGAACAGATGCTTTATTTGAGGCATCAATTTTCTAGTCAATTTTCCCCAAAAGATGCAAGCCTTATCCTTCACCAGCATCTGCCCAGTAATTTACAATTTCAAAAAACTGCAAAAAAAATAAAAAGTAACCAGCGGTCTTGTATCTCTGAGTGCACAGAGGAGTGTGAAATTGTGACCTTTTTGGTTTTATTTTTCTTTTATCCTGAGAGTGAGGTTGGAGCCCAGCTTTACATAAGATGCACCATGTTAACTTTTTTTTTTTTTTTTTTAAACCACCTAGGTTCAAATCTAATGAGTCCTTCCTTGTCCTCAGCACTCAACCCTTTAATAAAAGAAGTGTATAATTGTTTTTTCTGATACATGCATCATTACAATTGATAATCTATTGTGTGATTTACTGAGGAAAAGCATTTATTTTACACTATTTTTCTTGCGCTGGCTTCATTGTCGTTGGGTCAGCTTTGCTTTTTGGATTAAGTGCTTGGGGAGGGGAGAAAGGTGCAGTTTGGTTTGTTTCCTTTCGAATATGCAATGTTTCATAATTTCATCAGTTGATTCTGAATCATCTTGTCAACAGTAGAGGGCGACAGAGGCATTTAGATCTTTTTGAGTTACGTTTTTAAAACCTGAACACAAGTGGCGACTGGTTCCCTCAACTTGCTCTTCCATCTGGACAGTGGTAGTTGCAGGAGGATTTGTTGACTTATAAAAG
This sequence comes from Onychostoma macrolepis, assembly GCF_012432095.1. NCBI lineage: Eukaryota > Metazoa > Chordata > Actinopteri > Cypriniformes > Cyprinidae > Onychostoma > Onychostoma macrolepis. The sequence goes on along the minus strand of NC_081166.1, from coordinate 15,250,579 downwards.
ACTTTGATGCTCTTGCATATTTCAGCTTTAGGTTTAAGGCCTTAGATCGCATTAGGGAGAGCAGTTCTGACAGTCTCTTTAATGTCCTTGTTTGCCTTCAGTTTCATGGATGTTTCAAACAAGTCCAGTTAATACTCTATACCCAGGCTCCCAGTAAGGGTGTGTGTGAGTGTGAAAGTGTGTGTGTGCATGAAAGCATAAATGAAAAAGACAGGGTTTTCTTGAGTTTGAGTAATAACTGGGTCGGGTTTATGGGGAAAGGAGAATTTAAATTAAGAGAAATTGCCACTGTATAGAAATCAATCTGATACTTCATTCTCTGTATCTGTTTTGTTTGTTTTTTGACTTGAAAAATAAAAAGTTTGACTAAACTGTTGTTCATTTGTTGTTTTTAAACATTGCTGTTGGGTGTGTGTTATGATAAACCTTAAAACAACAGTTCACCTGAAAAAGTAATTTTGTGTTCCACTGAAGAAACCGTTTTTGTGTATATAATGGTTTATAATCAATGGTTTGAAGTGACAAAGTTTGTAAATTACATTAATTAAAGGGATAGTTCACCCAAAAATGAAAATTGTCGTTAATTACGCAACATGTTGTTACAAACCTGTAAGACTTTAAGAACAGATTAAGATTTTTATTTTTTTTTTTTATGAAATCCAAGAGCTTTCTGACCCTCATAGACAGCAATGTGACAAATGTTACCAGACCAAGAAACATGGTAAGAACATTAAAATCCATTTGACATCAGTGGTTCAACTATAATTTTACGAAGCTACGAGAATATTTTTGTGCACACACACACACACACACACACACACAAAAAAGATTTTAATCAACAATGCTTCATTTCTGCATATGTGGTCTTCTGTTCGAAAAACAGCAGCAGCACGCGCATGCGTTGTGGTATTTCTTTCTCTTTTTTTTTTTTTTCTTTTCTTTAATCAAAAATATCTTGTTTTGTGTTTTGAAGATGAACAAAGGTCTTAAGGGTTTGTAACAACATGAGGGTGAGTAGCTAGATAATTTTCATTTTTGGCTGAACTATCCCTTTAAAGCTCATACTTAATTTTCTCAAATGTCAAAGTTTTGCAGAAGTGTCTTGTAGCACAATGTCGTATTGAAATGAATGGGTGAACTGCACGTTGTTGCTCACTTCAATTTGGTATCACATGACTTGTGATTCAACGGGCTGTGTGTTTAGGATGAACTTCTGTTTTACAGTCTGTCAAACGTATAGGAAGAGTGTGTTTTCCGTAAGTACGCCCCTTAATTTGGTATGTTTAGTTATAAAAATTTCCCATTTTGAATTTCTAAATGAAGATGTACAGTTTGTGTATTTCTTCATATAGATGTGCCTCTTGTTCCAAGGTACTTGAGCCAGTGTTACAGACATGTTATGCCTCAGGTTCTTGTTTTTAATGAACCACTGAAACCACAATCCAGCCCTGGATTTCCTGTGCTCTTTTGAATATCCGAGCAAACGCAGTCAGTCAGCCATTAAGTATGCATGCCTAGCTGCATTTATAAGTTAACATAACTTTTAGCTATAACTATGGCTTATCTATTACATTCATTTGTTTTGTTTTCGTGGGCAAGCCCTGACATTATTTTGAATGCTTTGTGACTGACTGGGTGTGACTCTTGTATGTGTTACAAGAGAAACCCTTCTGGCTAAATGTGATTTTTAGATATTTTCATCTCCTTCGATCAACACAGTCCTGCAGTCAAATTCAGTCAAATCAGGTCATGCTTTTTGTTGAACTATTAACAAATCCGAGAATGTCACTCTCTGTGCCTTTGCCTTTTTTCCTCATTTTTTGGCATCTGTTTGTTTAGGCAGGGGTGTATTCAAGAGGGCTGGGCCAGAAGTGAGGCAGGAAGTGATTTTGTACATTTTCTCTCCTCTACAAATTCTCTTCCTTCCTTTCTCAAAATTCTACACGGTTCTCCAACTTCAACAGCAGCAAGGTAAGCACTGTAATTCTGCTCAGAAACTCACAAATTATACATGCATAACCCTCAAAACCAGGCTGTGCCAAAACTGTTCTGCCAAATTCATTTTAGAGCAAAGGAACTTAAAGCAGAGAGAACTTTAAGCAAGAGAGACACTCCCAAAGCTCCACACCTTAGTCCTTAGGCTCACATCTAGCTTATTTCTAAAAGTAAATGTGCACTCAAGGGGTTAGATTTGAAAACATGTTTGCTGCTCATTAACACCAAGTTAGTCAAATCTTTTGCACATCTTGACCTTGACTTGAATTTTTAAAATAGCATCTAAAATGAAATACACTTATAGAAATAGTTTGTCTTTTCTTGTACACTAAACATACTCCATTGAGTGGCTGTTATTTGATTACACTTTGTTTGCAGTTCTTTCTAAGAAATCATTTAAATTTGATTTGATCATGATTTTTATGGCTCCACCTTTGTCTCTTGCAATTCATCTGTTCATGATCTATTTGCATGTCTTTGGGTAAAGAAAGATATAGGTTATATAGCAGATTATTTATCAGTTTGCCTTATCAACCTCTCTATCTGTTTTTCATCTCACCCTTCTTATTGCACTGCTTTATCTTCATTTGTTTTTTTTTTATTATGTAATAATGCTGTGATAATTTAAATATGATACACTGACCGATCATTTGCATTTGTTTTGTAACTTAAATGCCACCAGGCATATTTTTATTAAGATTATTGTTAAAATTTCAGCTAATTAGCTGGGTGAGCCACAAAAAAATGTTGTTAAAATTAATAAATCATAACTCAAAATAAAATTATAAATTAATAACTGTCTTGACTTGGTAATAGTTTTGCATATGGTTCTACTACTGATTCATAATTTCTGGAAACCATCATTTGTGGTCTACATTAACTGGTCATTTGCATATGTTTTGTAATTTATGAGTCAGTAGGCCAAGCTCCTATTAGCCTACAGTTTATCAAAAATCATTACAGAGATTTTAATTCAAAGAAAAGTATAGAATTTCAGCTAATCAATATGACGAGCCACAAAAAAATGGTGTCAAAACTAATAAATCATAATTAAAAAATAAATTATAAATGAATAACTATCTTGACTTGGTAATAGTTTTGTGTATGGTTCTACCACTGGTTCAGAGCTTCTGAAATTTCCAACTTTTTGTCTTAGAAACAAAAGCCATGTTTTACCGTGTTTCCTCCATCAACTCCCTCTGATGAGTGGAGGAAAGATGGATGGTGCCTTGCAGTAATTATCACGCTAGTGTTTAGCGTTTGTCAGGCAACCCGACTCTCCTCGCTGTGGGGCGTCCTCGGCAGGGCCGCTCGGATTATTCCCCCGTGTCCAGTTACTGGACACATATAAGCTAACCAGGCCAGGTAAACTCACAACCACACACTGGAACAGGCAGAATGGAGCCGGACTCAGAAAGCATGCCGGAGCAGGCTGAAGGAGTTTTACAGTTAAGTGGACAAGTGTGTTTCTTAGTTTCGAGTGCGCTCTTTACTTATCAAGGGAGACTATGAGCTTCTTTTGCCATCGCTGTCTTCACATTATGCGCATGGGCCCTCATTCCACTATCCTGCGCTGTACCTGTATGTTTGTCATATTTCATGCTGTTCTGTAGCAGATAGCATACTACTGTTTTCAGTGCAGTCCCAATATTGGTGATCACTGTTAAAAATCTAAAATGGATTTTTTTTTAATCTATGTATACACAACTTAATACATAGAGAAAACTACAACTTAGTAAACCATTTATAGGCTGATTTAAACTCGAAGTGTAACACTGAAGCTTGATACATCACGCCTAGCTCACAATAGTGACACTCAGTCAACCAATGGCATGGCAGGGGGGGCAGCATTGTTTGTTGACCAATGGGAAAACGGGAGGAGTGTGTAGGAAACATGTTTGAAAACAATGTCTGAATACGCATACCTCTCTACTATAGTAAATGAAAAGCAGTGTTAAATTAGTATGCCCAAATTAGGCCAAAAAGGCCAAAGTGCGCATGTAATGGACAACTTTGCACTGGCAACATGGTGAATGTAATACGTCTGGATTGCATTCACACACACATACTTTGTATAACATTTTTTAAAAGTCACAATGTAATTACACCTAAATCGTAGTACATACTCTGAAGCTGCGTCCGAATTTGCATACTGTCTGAATAGGTACTACATTTGTAAAGAACTTCACGATTGTTAAAAAGTATGTTCTATGAATGTGTGTTGTATGAATGAAATCCAGACGTACTACATCCATCATGTTGTCATTGCCATGTTACGTATGGGTGTCAGTTGCGGTGCTTCACTGCTATTCACAAATCTTCTACTGTGGCCTCATGGGATTGTAAAGTCTCCATTTGATACCATCTTATTTTTCCTGTAAGAGTGGGTGTGGCCACAGCTATTTTTAGCTGTACAAAACAGCTCAATTTGCTGCTTGTATAGCAAATTGGTGTGTCTTACCATGCTATTTTAATGTATTATCTTAATTATGAACACACTGGTTTGTAGTGCAAACAATTTTACTGTTTACTACTACACATTGTTATACTTCTCGTTATTTCCCTATAGTGGCTAATCAACCGGAAGTCTCGCCCATAGGCTTACTTTCGTATTGAAGAATGGCCCTGTCCAAAATGGCGTACTTCATGTGCACTTACAGCCTTGAGGGCTTACAATGGCCGCTGTCCATTAAATCAATTAGACCGTAGGTTGTCCCATTCGTTATTTTAACTTTTAGAAGCGTCGCTACTTCTACCCGACAGTCAAAGAGGCATTACATCACAAGTGTGGACTCAGAGGAAACCGCAAGGGTTTAGGGTGCGATATGGGTCAGGGCCGTACACTTCAGAAATCTCGCCGGAAGTAGTAAATCATCGAGGTACTTTTCACCTGCTGTTTTATGAATTCTATGAATTTAGACATACTAATCTTTTCATGTGCCATTTTTCGTATACTTATTAATGGAAATATTCGGACAGGGAGACAGTATGTGATTTTTCACAGAACTTTACTTTTGAAATTCCACTTGATGGTGCTAGTGCAGAAATTACACACGTCACTGTTAATGAATGTTTAATTTTCCTATTTTATATCACATAGTATTTTAATTTATATTTTTTCTAGAGGTTATGATTTGAGTCAATTACACTGATTCTAATACTAATAACCACGGAAAGGGATCATTAGGTCCATGTCTGTAATTGAATGGGTGTTTCAAATCAGACAGTAAAGCGGATCAGGCCCTAGCCATTCCCAATTATTATTTTTGGAGATTTTGTGTGCGTGCGTCAGCTTGCCTGTTCTTCGCCCTTTGGTTTTGCGTGACTCACTATAGTTGTGTGTCAAGAAAAATTGTTTTTTTTTACCACTTTGAGACACTTTCACATCTGCTTAGGCTACATGAGAAGCCAGAATTAATTCCTGTTTTACACCTTGCTGTACTGTGCGGGTGGGGTGTTAAAGCGCTCAATGAGGTGGAGCTGTTTGATCAGTGTGATCAAGACAACATGTCATTGTTTGTTCATGACATGGAGGGCACATATAACTTCTGTCTAATCAGATTAATAGCTAAATGTATGGCTCTCAAATGAGCAGGTTAATATGTGCTCTACCACACTTTATCATGTGATCATTTTGAAAAGGTTTGGATGACGTTTTATGACGCTTCTTTTTTCTCTTTACAACATCTATCTTTAGAAAGGACAATTGCTAACTGACTAGTGGATTTAAATATAGCATATCTTGTAAATTCTTGAAACTGATCATAAAATTTATATCATAAAGTGATGAACTAGGAGAAGCCAATGCTGAATCATAACATTTATGAGGTGGTAGTTCTCTGCTAGTGCTTCCTTGTAGATTATGAGACGCCATGCCTGAATGGCGAGTAAACAGAAAATGTTGCACCGAATGAACAGATAAAAAGGGAGGAGTTGCATCTTTTAATTCTGTCAGCTATTTGTGTTCACAACAGTGACTGTGAGAATATTTTTGGCATTGTGAAACTGGTTTTCTCTATGGCGTGTCTTGGAGTGACATAAGATAACATGGGTCTCTGAGGCCTCTTCTTTACACGAGTGAAGTAATGCAGCTCTGTTCTAAAGCTCCTCTCAGTGTCACACCATCACAAGAGGAGCCTAATTAGGCTGATTGATTTGTTTGTACCATGCCAATTTATTTGCAAAGCCAGTATTTATGTTGTAAATCCACATGCCTGTCAAAGATGATATGCTATCTAATATCACCAATGATTGATTTAGTTTGGTTTCCGTTCTAATTAAAATGTTTGATTAATATTGATAAGTGAGCAATGACACAGAATTAAGCCATTTTTATTGGCTTAAGCAGCTTAACAACAAAAAATGGAATAATGCCAAGGAAGGAAATTAAGAAATCTTAGGAGGAACCAAACTCCGCTGTGGATGCCTTCATCCTCATGCTGGTACATCCTTATTGTCTTGAGTGTTTCTTTGGCAGCAGTATGCTGGAATCTATGTTTGAATCTATGTTAATGTTTTCATGCGTGCTGCCATTACACTGCGGTGTCTAAACAAACAGATTTCCTGAATCCAGATCATGTGTTTTGGCAGTCAAGTTACTGACAGGTCAAAGAACCAATCAGATAACAACAGTCTTTAACTGATAGCTCTGTTGGCAAATACAGTGGAGTAGCCATCGGGCCATCGGGCCAGAAGCCTAATAACTAGTCATTTAATATATATATACAGGTGCTGGTCATATAATTAGAATATCATCAAAAAGTTGATTTATTTCACTAATTCCATTCAAAAAGTGAAACTTGTATATTATATTCATTCATTACACACAGACTGATATATTTCAAATGTTTATTTCTTTTAATTTTGATGATTAGAGCTTACAGCTCATGAAAGTCAAAAATCAGTATCTTAGAATATTTACATTTGAGTTTGAATAAATGACCATCCCTACAGTATAAATTCTGGGTATCTCTTGTTCTTTGAAACCACAATAATGGAGAAGACTGCTGACTTGGCAATGATCCAGAAGACGAACATTGACACCCTCCACAAAGAGGGTAAGTCACAGAAGGTCATTACTGAAAGGTGTGGCTGTTTACAGAGTGCTGTATCAAAGCATATTAAATGCAAAGTTGACTGGAAGGAAGAATTTGGGTAGGAAAAGGTGCACAAGCAACAGGGATGACCGCAAGCTTGAGAATACAGTCAAGCAAAGCCGATTCAAACACTTGGGAGGGCTTCACAAGGAGAGAACTGAAGCTGGAGTCAGTGCATCAAGAGTCACCACGCTCAGGCGTCTTCAGGAAAAGGGCTACCAAGCCACTTCTGAACCAGAGACAACGTCAGAAGCATCTTACCTGGGCTGTGGAGAAAAGAACTGGACTGTTGCTCAGTGGTCCAAAGTCCTCTTTTCAGATGAAAGTAAATTTTACATTTCATTTGGAAATCAAGGTCCCAGAGTCTGGAGGAAGAGTGGAGAGGCACAGAATCCATGTTGCTTGAAGTCCAGTGTGAAGTTTCCACAGTCAGTGATGATTTGGGCTGCCATGTCATCTGCTGGTGTTGGTCCACTGTGTTTTCTGAAGTCCACAGTCAACGCAGCCATCTACCAGGAAATTTTAGAGCACTTCATGCTTCCTTCTGTTGACGAGCTTTATGGAGATGCTGATTTCATTTTCCAGCAGGACTTGGCACCTGCCCACACTGCCAAAGGTACCAAAAGCTGGTTCAATGACCATGGTGTTACTGTGCTTGATTGGCCAGCAAACTCGCCTGACCTGAACCCCATAGAAAGTCTATGGGGTATTGTCAAGAGGAAGATGAGAGACACCAGACCCAACAATGCAGAAGATCTGAAGGCCGCTATCAGAGCAACCTGGGCTCTCATAACACCTGAGCAGTGCCACAGACTGATCGACTCCATGCCACGCCACATTGCTGCAGTAATTCAGGCAAAAGGAGCCCCAACTAAGTATTGAGTGCTGTACATGCTCATACTTTTCATGTTCATACTTTTCAGTTGGCCAAGATTTCTAAAAATCCTTTCTTTGTATTGGTCTTAAGTAATATTCTAATATTTTGAGATACTGATTTTTGACTTTCATGAGCTGTAAGCTCTAATCATCAAAATTAAAAGAAATAAACATTTGAAATATATCAGTCTGTGTGTAATGAATGAATATAATATACAAGTTTCACTTTTTGAATGGAATTAGTGAAATAAATCAACTTTTTGATGATATTCTAATTATATGACCAGCACCTGTATATATACCGTATTGCAGAGGTGGGGGCAAGTCACACATGTTCAAGTCTCAAGCAAGTCTCAAGTCACAGTACAAACAAATCAAGCAAGTCAAGTCAAGTCTGTGGCTCACCTCAAGTCACAGTATCAAGTCAAGTCACAGTATCAAACAGGAACAAATATATTTTTGCCACAGGACCTTATTCATTTTTCCTCATAAATTAACTTTTTTAATTATACATTTTAAATAATAATGTTTTAAATATAACATTTTGAAAATAGGCAAAATACTACTTTGTATACTGATAAGTCTGTAATTGAGAAAATATTGATAAAAATACAAGATAAAAATATGTCTCTCATATTTATGTTATATTGAGTTTGACCATCCTAGGAGATGATTTTGCACTAAATATCTCCAGTGAAGCCTGGGATTCAGTCTCGGAGCACGCTAAAGAATTTCAGTGTGTAACAAAACATGCTATTCAATTTAAAATAATATGTTGACTACAAATCACCCCTTATATCAGAAATAAAATGGACCCAAATTTTTCATCGGATATAGACACCCAAACGTTCTTGAAAACTATTGTCATCATGGCTCAAAACAAGAAACGTATTACTGTTAATGTTTATGTATCTTCCCTGTAACTTATCGATTTCTTTGATTTTATCTTAATAAGAACTAAATTGACAGCTGTGCATTTAAGGTCTGCCTAAGCTTTTTGTTTTGTTTCGTTTTTGTTTTCTGTTTGTTCTGTTGGGGAAAAAATAATTAAAAAATTGAATATAGAAATATGAAATGAAATGATAGGCTCATTTACATTAATGCCACCAGTAAGTGGTGGCAAATCACTGCTTTATCACAGAAGCGTTCATTGAACTGATTCATTCAAAATTGATTCGTTCATGAACAAGCAAGAATGGGCCACTGAATCACTCAACCGATTCGTTCAAATCCCTGGATTCGTTCAGTATTCAGTGTGTTGCTTAGAGACGCGCGTAACTCTAGCTGTGGGCTCAACGAAACTGTTGGCAGCCGCGCTGAAAATATTACTATATCGTTATAAATATAAAAACTCATACTAAGGCCATTTTGACAACATGTCTTGGATTTTGGGTTCAAGAGAAATATCACTAATCGAAAACACTGTGGTTTCCGGGGTACAATTCCATATATTGATTTACAAAGAGGGATACTTGACACTAAAGCACTGTTTTGAGAGGTGAAACGCCAGCGAAATTAAAATTTGACGTCGTTAATTACAAACACGAGATTAATAATTTATAATCACTTTAATTTAATGACAGACCTAAGCTGAATTTAAGACCAATGCTGTTTTCAACTAACGAACAAGCTTGCATACATTTCCTTTATGAAGTGGTGACGTCCTGGCTTTGCAAATGCATATAGTTTGGAAGAGTGTTAATCCAAACATCGCGAGATTCTCTTGCTCTGTGTATTTGGCGCGCTGTGTTCCTGCGCTCGTGCAGTATCATGAACTGCTCAGACTCGGATCTCTTCTGCCGCTGGTTCAGCGGCTTGCGTTTTGTTTACCAAATTATGTCGCACTCGCAATGATTTATAATAATAATTAGTTGTTATAAAGTCAAGTCCTGCCGAGTCATGAAGGTCAAGTCAAGTCTCAAGTCACTGGATCTCAAGTCCAAGTCAAGTCAAGTCATTTTCTTTATTTAGTCAAGCAAGTCACAAGTCCTTAAATTTGCGACTCGAGTCAAGTCATGTGACTCGAGTCCCCCACCTCTGCCGTATTGTCCCGAATATAAGACGACCCCCCTTTTTCCAGATGTACCTGTTGGAAAAAGGCTTTTTGAAAACCAAATCTTGTTTTTTTTTCTCTCTCTCTCTGTAAAACACATTTATTCTTAATTTATTTTCATATTGCATATTTTTCCAATTCTAATTTTTGTTTTGAAAGTATGGTAAATACTGGTAAAATGTACCAACAATGACATGAATTTTGATATACCATTGAAATAACAGGTAGCCCATCTGAATTATATAACAATTAGGCTATCCAACTCATAGTAGCCTACCAAAATGTTATTATCAGTAGACGTGAAATCTTATTGTAGTCTTCAAATCTGGGTACTGTCTTATGTTTTAAAATCACTTACAGAGGAAGTTTGGTCCCATCAGGCTAACATGACAGTCACGATCATGCTGCTGTAAGCTTTTCTTTTTCATTTGTTTTCATTCGCGATCTTTACAACACACATTACATTACATATTTGATGGCACACTGGTTTTATGCGTTTTTGGCGCCACCTATTGTTGTGGGTGTATTATTGACATGTCAAAGTCTAGACCCTGAATATAAGACGAACGCGTTTTTCAGATGTATTTCAAGGAAAAACAAAGTCTTATATTCGGTCAATACGGTATATATATATATATACATATATATATATATATACTGTATATATATATGTATATATATAAGACAGTAATACTATAACGCCCGTTTCACACCGCAAGCGTGAGCGGCGCGTGAGCAGCGCGTATTTTTTTCGGCGCCCATGTTAACAAATGAGTGCATTCACACCGGGAGCAGGAGCAGCGCGTGAGCGTCAAGCAGGAGCGTCGCGTGAGCAGCGCTGCAGCGATGGTTTCGGCGCCGAGTCTATTTTTGCTGCGCCGCTCACGCTCAACTAAAGTGACAGCACTTTTGATGGACAAAATAAATATTTCACACAAAACCTGCCAAAAATGCACAGAATAAGCATGTCTAGTGTGTTTTAAGACGAATTGGAGTATGTCAGGAAAGAAAATGAACAATTAAAAATGTGTAGAATATTTACCCATTTTAACTTGTTTTTAATTTTTAATTGCCATAAGCAAATTATAACTTAAAGCATTTTATCAAACTCACAACGAACAATTCATCTTGCTCAGGATCTTAAGTTACAATGCAGTATATACAGTAGGCCTACATAATAAATTCATTATTCATTCATTATTGACAGCTTCTATAAGAAATGGAGATATGGGTAAAAGTATATATTATTAAAAAATAATAATAAAAAAAAAAACAGTATAAACAGCACTTTCTATATTTGAGTATGACTGAAACAACATGATAGGAGATGTTTTTGTTGTTGACCATTTACACGCTAATCCCCAAGACTTCAAAACTTTCAAGTTTATAACTGACCAACTTCTAAAAACAAATTTATAGTTGTCTTTGTAAAGAAATATGTCGCTTTGGAGCCGCTGCTGTGACGCTGAACAAACGCTTCCAGTGTGAATACTCTGGCGAGTCTGCAGCTGCAGTGACGCGGTAGTTACGCTGACGTGATGCTGCCGCGAAGCTCACGCTTGCGGTGTGAAACCGGCGTCAGACGTTGAAAAACAAACTGGTGTACATTAATGTGTGAAAAGAAGCATTTCCTGTTTTTTTTTTTTTTTGTCTTTTTAAATTATACACACTATTTACATACACTACCATCTAAGTTTGGAGTGATTGAGATTTATTTTTTTTTTTAGACAAATTAATATTGTTATTCAAATTGATACATTAAAGTGCTACATTGTTACAAAACAATTATACAAAATAAATGCTGTTATTTATTTTGAACTTTATAGTAATCAAAATCAAACCGCAGACTGTTCTCAACATTGATAATAATAATGTTTCTTGAACAACAAATCAGCATATTAGAATTTCTGAAGGATCATGTGACACTGAGTAACGGCTGCTAAAAATTCAGCTTTGCCAGCATAAATGGCTTTTCAAAATAAATTAAAATAGAAAACAATTATTTTAAATAATATTTTCAACCAATATTACTGTTTTTACTGTATTTTATTTTATTTTTTATCAAATGAATGAAGCTGTTGTGCACATAATAGACTTCATAAGTTCTTACTAAATTTATTTATTTATTTTTACTGAATTGGTTTAAAAAAGAACAAATAATCATTTTATTTCTAAGATGAGGCCTGAAAGCTACTCATGTATCATTATATGGCTAGTTTTATGCTATTCCGATGTCTATATCCTTCAAGATGACCAGTGTTTCCTAACCTTTTTAATTTGCAAGTCTTCCTTATTTAACACTCCTGAATCAACTCATCCACTCATTAGGGTGCTCATCACTGGAGTACTCTAGGAGCAGAGCTGGGAAACACAGGCAATTGTTTCAGCTTTCAAAACATATTTCAAGGGGGAACAATAAATCTTTTTATTAATTTACTGAAATTAGATTTTTTTGCCAACTGAAGTTTTCTTTGGGAGTTTATTTATCTGTTATATTCTTTTTTTGATCCTCCCTTTCTCACCGCTTTTCTGTTTCCCTGCAGAATGCTCCCATTCCAGGCCGCTCCAGGACAGTTTGGGGATGAGGTCAGACAGCCGGGACTGAGATGTTGGCGAGTGGAGAAGATGAAGGCTGTTCCTCTGGCCCAAGCTGAGGTGGGGGCTTTCTTCAACGGTGACTCCTACCTTGTGCTGGATAACCGGGGTGACCAGGGAGCAGACCTCCACATGTGGATCGGTGAGATAATAGCGGCTGATTTTCTCTGTTGGTTCATTTTGTCACTTCCTGAGCTGTCTGAAAGACACAAGATAGACTCTTTCAGTATGTAGGGCAACGTTGTTTCATACTTTTAATAATAATGTCTTGTGGCTAGTAGAGTTCTGTAACTAAATCTGATTTTATTTTTTGATGATGATAATGATGGTTTTAAAGGTAGGCTACACATAAGCACCTCAACATTTATAATTTATTTCACATGTGTGTGTGTGTGTGTGTATATATATATATTTTTTTGTTACTTTTGACAGACATGGTCACTATGAACTATTGTTTTAAGACCAGGTTGTTATGAATGTTATTTTATTGGGAAAAAAGATGCACACAGATTCTTTAAAATCTTTTATGTTCTATAGAACAAAATTCCACCTGGTTTTGGAATGACATGAGGATGATTAATGATGAGAGAATTTACATTTTTATAGAAATGTCTATATTTATTATTCAGTGTTGGACATTTCAACAATACAAACAACAAGATTACTCAAACACTAATACCAGTGTGTCATAATTGTGCTTAGCATTTAAATAATGTAAAATACACCACAAGTTAAAAGAAAGAAATGACCTATAAGAGTCAGGGTCAGTCAAAATCATTCTCATCATGTGGCGGGGTATGGGGTCTGAAAGACAATAGAGAGAGACAATAGCCTGCTGAGTTAAATGATACGCTTGATCAGACAGTCGAGTGGGCCTGACCCAGTCTGAGTGAGCACACAGAAAGATGGGATAGAACAGCTGATGCACATGAGAGAGGGATGAAGAGGGAAGAGTCCCAAGGGAAAAGGCATGGGCGGGTGTTTTCATAGCTCATTAATGTTTCAGCAGGCCCATGACAGGACTTTACTTAGGTCTATTGTCTTATGGTGTATCCGGGGCTTTAGATAACACTAAGCTGGTTGTCAGCATGATGAGCCATCTTCTCCCATGCATTCTTGTTAGCCAAGCCTCATCCATAAACACCCCCATCTCTTCATTACTCAGAATACCTGGTCTCAGTTCCTAACCCCACCATAACATTCATTCATGAACCTTCTACACGTACCACCATATTCTAAACATCTACAGACCTCTTGAAGTAGTGTACATAGCACCATGAGTTAATTTTTGGCTCCGCCACAAACCAGGGGTGCTTAAAGGGATAGTTCATCCAAAAATGAACTCACCATGGAGTTGTTCCAAACTTGTACAAGTTTTTCTTTTAAGCACAAAAGCAGATATTCTGAAGAAAGTTGGTTACCAAACAGTTGACTATAGCCATTGACTTCCATAGTATGGAAAAATACATTACACCTACATTCTTCAAAGTGTCTTTTGTGCTTAACAGAAGAAACTTGGAACAACTTGAGGGCGTAGATGACAGAATTTTCATTTTTGTGTGAACTATTTAAGGTAAAAAAAATAAAATAAATAAAAAATCTTAATTATTCTAGTTGAGATCACAGTTGTTTTAGCTGCTGTGTAAAGTTTGGAAACGTCACAAATTTGTTACGGTGTGTCGTAGGAAGGCAGATGATGACAAAAGGTGCAGTTCCAAATCTCTTAGTTTAATCATAAACATAGGTAGAATGGTGAAGGCACACACGACTTAATAATGTAGAACGGACAAAGGCTAAGGGAGAACTGAGGGTTTAAGAAGGGGAGCAAACGAAGGAACTGACGAGTTAATCATACACAGGTGAACAAAATGACAATCAGGAAACTAAGGAAAACTAGGTCACAGGGGAACAGGCCAACTGAAAACACAATGAAAACTAGGACAAAAACCAAACATAACTCTAACATTACTCCCCTCCCGGAAGGCGCGTCCCGCTCCATAACAGTTCCACCGAGGATGGAGGGTGGGCTCCCTGGAGACTGGTGCAGAGCAGGAACAGGGTGGAGACAAGGGAGGCCTCTAGGGCAGGTCAGGGAGCCAAGGAGGCACCGGCAATTCAGGGACCCATAGAGGTGCCGGCCATTCAGAAGGCCATGGAGAATGGGCCTTCGTGGCCTTGTTCAGGTTACCCGGCTCGGCCACGGGCATATGACAATGGTAATTTCCTTGGGGGGAATTTGGGGCCTACAGGCCAGGATGGGTTCTGGAGGAGTGGACACAGGAAGGCGCACTGGAGGAGACGAAGAAGAGCTGGACAGGAACAGCGGAGACGAAAGAGACTCAGGAGATGAAGGAGGGCTGGATGAGACCAGCGGAGACGAAGGAGGGCTGGACTCGGGAACTGTGGCCCTCCCTGGGCCACACATGGGAACAGCAGCCCTCTCTGGGTTTGACGTGGGAACAGGAGCCCTCTCTGGGGTTGACTCGGGATCTGAGGCTCTCCCTGGGCAAGACGTGGGAACAGCAACCCTTTCCGGGCTGGACTCTGGAACAGAAGCCCTCACTGGGCTGGACTCGGGAACAGCGGCCCACTCTCGACTCTGGTCAGGGGCTGGAGCCATCTCTCAACTCTGGTCAGGGGCTGGAGCCATCTCTCAACTCTGGTCAGGGGCTGGAGCCAACAATCTTTTCCTCCTCATTCTCCTCTTTTGGGCTGAGGTTAAGGAGATTGCTGCTGTCTTTATAGGGCTGGGGAGTGAACTGGCCATCGGGCTTGACAGTGGAGCGGCAGCTGTATCTGGGCTGAGGACTGAAGAGGAACTCAAGAGAACTCGGGGAAGCGCACGTGGAACAGAGGGATCCGGGCTCTTTGGAACGGTATGTGGAGGGTGCTGGTAGATGGTGAGCTGAAGCACTCACCTGCTTTCAAATGGGAACAGGACTACTATCCTCCACATCAACAAGGAACTCAGAGCCATTTAAATCGAGGACGTAATTAAACTCTGCTACAGGTTTATAGCAATCGTCAGAAGACAGAAATCGAAACAAATTATCATTGTCAAGTCCCATCCAGAAGCAATCATTACGCATATGATCGTTCCAGCTCACCAGATGGAAAACTCTCAGAAACTCCTCCACATATCACTCCAAAGGCCGTCCATCCGGATGCTGGATGCACAGGAGAATATCCTCAGCCCAGTTCATTCTTTGTGGGTGCGGCGAAAAACGCGGGCGACAACCAATCACTGTGAAAAGAGGAAGATGAAACACAAACAGGGTGTAAACATTGTTTTTAGAGGAGTGCTCTGCCCTAAATTTGACACGCCAAAGCAGTGGCTTTGTAGCGTTGCCAGCAGCACTGAGCGCAGATTTGATGCTGTAGTGGAAACACACCGCAAGGAAAACTAGGTCACAGGGGAACAGGCCAACTGAAAACAAGGCAAGGCAAGTTTATGTATATAGCACATTTCATACACGGTGGTAATTCAAAGTGCTTTACATAAAAGGAAGTGAAATAGTCATTAAAAAATAATAATCACAACAATAAAAGCAAGGAATTAAAAAATGATATAAAAATTGATTTAAAATGAATTTAAAACAGTTAAGAGTAGAAAATGATTATACATTAAATACAGTGCAATTAATTCAGACGTAGCACAGTGCTCATTCAATAAATGCACAGCTAAACAGATAAGTTTTGAGTCTGGATTTAAATGCGGATAATGATTTAGCACATCTGATCTCATCTGGAAGCTGGTTCCAACTGCGGGCGACATAATAGCTAAAAGCAGACTCCCCTTGTTTTGTGTGAACCCTTGGTATTTCTAACTGACTCGATCATAATGATCTGAGTGGTCTGTTAGGTTTATATTCAGTGAGCATATCTCCAATGTATTTAGGTCCTAGGCCATTGAGTGATTTATAAATGAGTAAAAGTACTATAAAATCAATCCTAAATGTAACTGGAAGCCAGTGTAAGGACCTGAGGACTGGTGTGATATGCTCAGATTTTCTGGTTCTAGTCAGAATCCTGGCAGCAGCGTTCTGGATGAGCTGCATCTAATGGTCTTCTTGGGAAGGCCGGTGAGGAGACCATTACAATAATCCATCCTGCTGGTGATAAAGGCATGAACAAGTTTCTCTAAGTCTTGACTGGAAACAAAACATCTAATTTTTGTAATGTTTTTGAGATGATAGTATGCTGATTTAGTTACTGCTCTGATATGACTACTAAAACTAAGGTCTGTCTCCAGAATCACCCCAAAATTTTTGACTTGAGTTTTAGTTGTTTGACCCCTAGAGTCAAGATATGCATTCACCTTGAGAACTTCATCTTTGTTTCCAAATGCAATGACTCCAGTTTTCTCCTTGTTTAACTGAAGAAAGTTCTGGCACATCGAACTGTTAATTTCATCAGTGCATTGGCAGAGGGAGTCAATGGGGCTATAGTCATTTGGAGATAAGGCTAGGTAGTTCTGGGTATCATCAGCATAGCTGTGATAGGCAATTTGGTTCTTTCTCATTATTTGACTTAGTGGGAGCATATACAGGCTAAACAAGAGTGGTGCAAGAATTGAACCTTGTGGGACTCTGCATATCATGGATGTCCACTTAGACTTATGCTCTCCTATACTCACATAATAACCTCTCCCTTCTAAGTATGACATGAACCATTTGAGTACCATCCCAGAAAGCCTGACCCAGTTTTCCAGACTCTCTAGAAGTATGTTATGATTGACAGTGTCAAACGCAGCACTAAGATCTAGTAGTACCAGCACTGATATTTTGCCAGAATCAGAATTACAGCGAATATCGTTCATTATCTTAATGAGTGCTGTACTGTGCTGTGATGCGCTTGGAAACCAGATTGAAAATTGTCCAGGTATGCATTTGAGTTTAAGTAGTTGTTTGAAAACTGAAACAAAAACCAAACATAACATTTATTAAATAAAAAATAATAATAAACCTTTTTCAACAGCATATTTCCTTGAATCTAAAGTATAATTCACAGGAAAAACAAATACAAACAATGTTTATAAAAATATAAAATAAAATAATTATATAGTCACAATTCATCTTTTGAAACATCATGCTTTTATTGAACAGTTTTAAGTCTTTTAAAAGCCTACTTGAAATTATAACTCAACAGAAAAAAAAAAATGTAAAAGCTTAAAAATAATTGTATATGTGCATTCAAATGGATAATATAAAAAATGAGATCAAAATATCTTTTATGTTGTAAGGCACTTTCGTAACTTACTGAAAACTACTAAATATTTAGGAAGGGGCAAAACCTCACCAGTGTGAAGGAGAGGGCGATGCTTGGTTTAACACAAGACAAAACAAGAGCATCACCGTGAAACAGAATGCAGCACAATAATCATTCTATATCGATTATCTTTTCATCATAATCGTTGAAAGCCAAATTCACGATTGAAAATAAAGTTTGGTTAAACACCCAGTCAGTCCTACCACAAAGTGCTTTTCATTTAGTTCAACCAGCGTCTGGTTTATCAGACCAAAAAACTGTTGCTCAAAGTCTATTGTGCAGATAGAGGAAGTGGTTGTGTTGGTGGCATCTCACAAAGGGCAGAATTGTGCAAAACTGTGCTAGTATTAACATGCACAGCATTTCCAGGGGCAACCATGCTGACAGAATGATTTAGCTGTTATGCCTAATTGCCTTAACTTATCTGTTTTCGCTGACTTTTTATTGCCATGTAAAAGAGGAAGTTTGAAAAATGAATTATGTGAATTCCATATTATGTTGAAAATACTCAATATTTATTCACGTTCAGTCTTCTTCTTTCTCCTTTTTAGGAGAGAAATCGTCTCGCGATGAGCAGGTAGCTTGTGCCATGTTGGCTACACAGCTGGATAACTTCCTGGGTGGAGATCCGGTCCAGCACAGGCAAGTTCAAGGCTACGAGTCCCCAGAGTTCATGAACCTCTTCCCCCGAGGTGTCAGCTATAAGGTGAGATGTGAGATCATGTGAACACACACAACCACACAGGAAAAATGGTATAAAGCTGCCAATGGGGTGGTACATATTACTGTCTTAAATGTAAACCTAAAGTGTACATAATACGTACCATTTAAAAGGCTACCACCCCAATGACAGTCTCTAAAAGTGCACATGTATACAAACAGACTTGATATAAAAATAAACTGATCGTTACAGTTATACTGTATGCGTAATTAAATCAAAGAGCACTTTTCTTTGCATAGTCACGCTCTTTTGTTTCTGCAGGAGGGAGGTGTGGAGTCTGGCTTCAGAAAATCACAGTCTGGATCTGGACCCGTTCAGAGGTTATACCAAATCAAAGGGAAGCGTAACATCAGAGCCAAAGAAGTGGATTTGACCTGGCAGAGCTTTAACAAAGGAGACTGCTTTATACTTGACCTGGGCGAGGTGTGTGTATTTGTGTCTATTGTCTGTTGATTATATGTCTCTGTATGGACAGTTTGATTCAAAAATGTTGGGGTCAGTAAGATTTTTTTAAAAAGAAATTCTTACTTTTATTCAGCAAGAATGCATTAAACTGATCAAAAGTGACAGTAAAGACATTTATAATACTACGAAATGTTTATATTTTAAATAAATACTGATCTTTTGAATTCATCAGTGTCATAAAAAAATGAGTAGTGTTTTCAACACTGATGATGATAATTAGTTAGGCATATTAAAATGATTTCTGAAGTAATATTTTACAATCTTAATGTTTTTACTATATTTTGGATCAAATAAGAACGTATTTGGATGCTGGAACCACACAAAAATGCTTTACATTGTACAACAAAATGTCAAACCATGTAGCTTTTTTTTTTAAACGAACATCTAAATGTTTTTATTCTGCAGACGATTGTGTCATGGATAGGATCTCAGGCAAACATCTTTGAGAAGCAGAAGGTGAGAGAGATCGCCACTCTGATCAGAGACACAGATAGACACGGCAAAGCCCAGATCACTAACATCAATGAGGGAGAGGAGACCCAGGAAATGCTAAAGGTAACAACATGCCAAAACACCTATTGTTGAACTCTGCCCTTCATTGATTCTTTAGCTTTACACTTCTCTAGAATCCTAGTTCAATCCCTGGTTCATAAGTCTGACATCTCCTGTCACAGTTTCCTTGTCTATAAATTCCCTCAGTGCCTATAAGGAAACAACAAATGGTGCTAAAATATTAAAGTACATTTGGTACACTAACAAAAAAGTCGCATTTCTAACCTCTATCACCATACCAAAATCTCAGTCCAGACAGTGTTTCATCTTTTCTGAATCATTAAAATATTGGTGGCTGGTGACTGTGGAGCTTTTAAAATCTCAGCTTAAAAGTGTACTATAAATATATAACGCTCATAAAGGCTGTTGAAATGAAGATTTAGACCCGGAAGCAGTGTCATTAGAAAGTTAAGGTTTTTTTTGTTTGTTTTTTTGCTGTCAAATTTTAAGCAAAAATCCTCTTTTTCTTCTGTTACAATAAAAAGGTACTTGGTCCAATGCCAGAGCTGAAAGAAAGCACTCCAGAGGAGGACAGCCAAGCAGATGCATCCAATTCTGCCTCCCTCTATAAGGTACCACAACTAGCCATGTATATATTAATCTAAATTGTGGAGGATTACATGCGTATTTTGATGTTAGGTATCTCACCCTTACCTATTATGCACATCCATTTATCCGATCCAAAATTCCTAAAAAGTCTTACATACCTTGTCATTTTATTTCATGTGCATCCAATATGAAAAATGGTCAATCCTTCATAGGTTTCAGATGCAACAGGGTCAATGAAGTTGACCAAGGTGTCTGAGAAAAGTCCATTTGCCAAGGACTTGCTGGTACGTGATGACTGCTTTATTCTGGACAATGGGGCCAATGGAAAAATCTTTGTTTGGAAAGGTAAGAAAAATTTTGTGTGTGTGTCATAATAACTTAGAATGCAGCTAAAAAAGTTTAGTTTGGCCTGTATGTGTATCTTTTAGTACCTTTTATTCAGCAAGGATGCGTTCAATTGATTAAAAGTGACACAGTAAAGACTTCTCAATGCTGTTCATTGTTACAAAATAAATGCTATTCTTTTGAACTTTATCAAAGAATCCCCCACAAATGTATCACAGTTTAAAAAAAAACAACTAGATAAATAAAATAAAAAATAAGCAGCACAGCTGTTTTCAACGTTGATAATACTACTAATGATAATATTACTATGTTTCTTGAGCATCAAATCAGAATATTAGAATGATTTCTGAAGAATCGTGTGACACTGAAGACTAAAGTAATGGCTGCTGAAAATTTAGCTTTGCAATCACATAAATTGCATTTTAAAATATATTACAATTTATATTTTATATAAGGCTCTTGGTGACCATAAGAGCCTTCTTTCAAAAAAAAACCCCCAAAAAACAACAATTTACCAATCCTAAACTTTGGAATGTAGTGATTCTTGGAAATATTTAATTGAAAATAAGTTGTTGTTAAAACTTTTTTTTTCTTCTTTCATTGTCAGGAAGTGGAGCCAATGCAGAAGAGAAGAGGGCTGCTCTGAAAATGGCAGATGACTTCATTCAGCAAATGAATTACCCCAAGATGAAAACACAGGTCAGCTAATGTTGTTGTGTTTGGCTTAGTTTAGCTGTTCAAACAAACGGATTTTTAGTTCTGTTTGGCAAGTTATATGCACATGCATATTCTATGTTCATTGTCATTGTTCAGTCTTTTGAGGCATTATGCAAAAGAACTAAAAATCTAAAAAACATGACCCCTCACCCATAAATCTGTAATCTAGAAATGATTTTTGTTTTACAGGTGGAGATTTTACCACAGGGCAGAGAGACTGTTATGTTCAAACAGTTCTTCCAAAACTGGAATTAAACCGCATTTCACTGCATGATCGGAGAATAAACTGCACTCAACCAGCTGTCAAAAGACTGTAACTTACTTCAATAATGCTACATTATAAACAAATGTACAGTTTTATTAAATAAGATCAGCTTTTATTCATGGAGGGTTGCAGTAATAATGCATATGAGTGAGAGAGGCTTTAATATTTGTCTGTTACCATATTTTTATGATTTTAAAAGGTTTATATTGATAAATACAAATTTTGAAGAACTTGTAATTATTTCCCCCTACCTTTATTTAGAAATTAAAACTATGTTGCAACCTTGATAACCACAAAACCCTGAGTAGATACCACTTCTGCTTAAAAACAGAATAATGCTACTAACAATTTTTCAAGCCGATGGCACAAATTCACAGACTGCTTTTTTCTTTATTTCTTCTTTTTTTTTTACTCATTTTGTGTATGTAATTGGAGCATGGCAATAAAAAAGCATATGCAAAAACTGCAGAGAGTTCTGGTATTATTTTTCAGACGTGCAGTCTTGCTAATGCCCTGGAATTTCCCTTTAGACAGGTAAGATAAGCTGACACGGAAGTTAACGGCAGTTAAGGTGTGCAGTCTATCAGAGCATGTTACCATTTCATATGAGCTGATGTTACGAGAATTCTGAGCTTACCAACTTCAGGTTTATTTAATTATAAACTTAAATACACGTGTAGCTTGCTCTGTTGAGGTCTTTTTTATTATGATTTTTATGTGTGAACTATAAAGCTTTATTTTTTTTATTGCTGTTTTGCTTCATAAATCTGAACTTTGGATAGATGGAGGAATAACATTTATTTCGTGGCTTCAGAAAATGTTCATCTACTTTTCTCATTAATCAATGTTAGTGTGTAATACTGTTATGGTGTGATATTATTCAGATTGTGATAAGCAGGGTGGGAATATTTCTGAATTTAAGAATTCCCCCCCAGGGCTTGCAAAATAGATGTCCTGTTGCTATTGTGTTTTCCAGTCAGCCTACTAAAATGCATCACCACCATCATTCAACTATCTTGAATAGTGATATAAAATTCCTTCCTTGATTCACATTGTTCACTTGCTACTAGGGGTAAACTGGATTGTAGTTGATCATTTGCATGTTTTTAGTCTTGCCAATTTAAACATTCAAGCATTTTAAACCGTTCAAGCGCATGAAGAGACGAAAGTGCCATTCGGATGCACGCATTTTATCACTGAGGTGCCATGTAAATTTATTTTTACAGCTGTCCACATGCTAAAAAAGTACCTTTTTTTTTTTTTTTTTTAAGGATTAAAAATTTAATGAATTAAAAGATGGAAAATGCCCATTACCATCTCATCCTTATGTCATTCGAGGGTGTTAAAATCAACATGATCTCACAGAATTCCTTGTAATGTTCACGGACTTAATTAACCTCCGAATCTGTGGTGGCATCACGGAATCGCCGAAAATTCCGTGATGGGCTCACAGAAAAAATTCCGTGATGGGCTCACAGAAAAAATTCCGTGATGGGCTCACAGAAGTGATACCAATGTAAGTCAGTGACAGGCATCAGCCGTGCTCCACGCACGGAAACCCTTAGCATCAATGTGCCGACGCGATACTGCAAAATTTATTGTCATTATTATTGTTCAGAACTGGGTAGGTTTAGGGTAGGGGTGGGGTCAGGTACTCCAGTGAAAGTATAACTGCATCGGAGTCACTCTTTTTACGTTGAACCAGTGAATCCGTGCATGGACCACGGCTGATGCCTTCTGTGAGCCCATCATGGAATTTTCGGCGATTCCGTGATGCCACCACAGATTCGGGGTTAATTAAGTCCGTGAACATTACACGGAATTCTGTGAGATCAGGTTGGTTAAAATAGGATAAAGTTCATACCATCAGCTATAGCTGTATCTTGAGCAGATAATCAACAAAAGGTCAAAGGTCATGTGATTTACATAACATGCCATTATCATTAGCCTATATTTTTTTGGCTGTGATTATATAGCCTAGATACTTGCTAGTGAACAAACAATGAGAAATTATTTAAATCAACTGTCATGAAATGCATTAACTTCTAGGTCATTCCTGGGATTCAGTAATATTTCAGTCCCCCAGACTTTTTGAAGTCATGGTTCACCAAAATGAAGTGTTATGCCCCTTATAATGACTAAAAATAATTGTTGCATTTTAATAATTTTTAGCATAAAATAATGTCTTATAAGCATTTTGTCACGTCCCTGAGGCACTTCACTGAGTTTGTATTTAGAAAATTAAATAAATGTGCGCAGTGTCTATAATTTTTGGCAATAATGTAAGCATTTATTTGTGTTCCTTGTGAAAAATATTTTTCTAAAACAATTCAAGATATTTTATAAAAACACAGACTTTAAAGTTATGTCCCACAGTCTGAATTCAACCCCGTCCATAATAGACTCCACCCATATATGACATAAATTACCAGAAATGACATAATTCGGGTCTCTTAATTAGACTATATTAATATCATATTAATTTATTGTTATTTTATTGTTGCTATATGGGCTACATGAGGAGCAGTGGCCATTTTGAGTGAAAAACCACAACCCTGTCAAACTCAACCTGGTCACAAGTATATGTATTTTTCATTGTTACGGGTTGTAAATTTGTGACAAGGTTACAAGTTATTTGCTTCATTTATTAAAAAATTTAATTTAAAAAATAGTCATGGTTTCAGTACATATACCAAAACCATGTCATTAAACACATAAACACAATATTTGTCCATTTTGTAACTTCAGTTTTATAAAAATTTGAAAATTATGATAAATGTGACATTTTTTGTTGTAAAATTTTTATTAGGGACACAAGAGCAGTAGGTAGATATTTGTTTTATAACAAGTTCTGTGTAAAATCCATTTTAAACCAATCCCATTACGGGGTTGAGAATAAATGGTGTCTAAAGCTGAAAAACCCTGAAAATAATAAAACGTCTTTAATGCTTGAGGTGGGAAAATATGTTTTTTTTTAGAAGTTTGATATGTGCCTAATGATGTGGGGTATTTAAAAAATGAATCATATGTAGTTGAAAAAATATATATACAGTAAATATTCCAAATTGAAATATTACTGAATCCCAAGAATGACCCTTCTTTTATTGGCTTTTCGAAAATTTAAGGTAAGAAAAAATAGATCAGTTTTCTGGATCAAATGATCATACGTCTATAATCATTTTCTAGTGAACTCTTTCACACATGGACGGCATTCATTTTTTTTATATTTACCTAACCTATTTACAGTCATGTAACCATCCATATTTTATATCTACTGGCTAATAAAATCATGCAGAGGAAGGATGCTTGCACAAACCAGAGGTCTTTTGAGAAGTATTAAAAAAAAAGGTTACTAAATATAGAAACTGAGGAATAACTCCACACACAGTCTTTTAGTGTGTTCAGTGAATCATTAAATACACATGTGGCATGATAGTTCACACATGATATGCAATGTGTGAGTGTGTTCACTATCTTTCTTTTTTGGCATCATGCCACATTGACTACTCTCTGAATCATTTCTGGGAAAGACCATATCTCATCACGTAGCTTTTCTTGGCCTCTGACTCATACCATCATGACTGTAATATTTCAGGTTCAAAGTTCAGATTATGCAGGCGATGAGCTAAAACAGGGGCTGATAGAGCACCAACGTTCAGTTTCACCAGACGCCCTCAGCGCTCACTTGCCTCCCCAACACTTCATCATGGGTAAGTCTCATTTGAGTTTCATGCGTAGCTTTTATCTTGATACCAATTACAAGGTGCCATTACTAAGAAATTCATGTTATTGTTAACTGCTTTGATAGAAGTATTATGATTGTTATTACATTTATGTATTTGGCAAGCCCATGATATTATCAACAGGATTAATTATAATAATAATAATAATTATTATTATTATTATTTAGGCCTAGTGATTTTTATTTATGTTTAATAATATTTAATATTTAAGTTCATTTACATTAATAATATAAATACATCCCTCAATATAGGTGAACAGGCAAACACTCTGAAGAGCATCCTGAAGGACAACAGTATGGCTCGTAACAGTATGTGCATGCTTGTGTTTCTGTTTAACTGTAACACATTACATTCATTTCAAACTGGAAGCATAGTCAGATGAAACTAATTTAAAAATCCTTCCGTCTTTCTTTTCCTCTACCCCAGTGCCCCAGAAGCAGAGTAACTCTGTTGGGGCTGTGCGCTGGACACTACCAGAGAAAGATATTCAGGTCCACAGTTCTGCACCCATCAGCCCCTTAAAGAACTGTAGCGGATCTTCTACCCGTTCACAGGTAATACTAACTAACTCATGGATGTTATGGTAGATCAATGTTCGGCCATGATCACAATAACTTCTTGTACATCACACTCTTGGTAATTATTTTGTGTTGATTTCCAGCAAAGGCAACGTCAGCAAGGTCTGAATGATCTCCGGAGTTTGAATGAGTGCATCGTATTCATAAACCACTGGAAGCAACAGGTGGCACAAGTTTGCAAGGTAGGCCATGGATTCATTTTCTATTTTACCAGTAAAAAAAACAAAATAAATAAATAAATAAATATATATATATATATATATATATATACATACATACATACATACATACATATATACACTCAAAAACAAATGGTGCTATATAGCACTAAAAGTGGTTCTTTTGCTCGTAATCATAGGGGAACCACTTTTGGTGCTTCAGTGGTTCTTCAGCGGTTCTTTGGCGTGACTGAGGGACTACCACATACAGAACCTGTTAAGCTCCTGTATGGTTCTTCAGCAGTTCTTCAGTGGTTCTTTGGGGTGATTAAGGTGCTATATAGCACCACTGCCGTACGAAGAACCTGTTAAGCCCCTTTAAAGGTTCTTTACGAGCCAAAGAACCACTGTTGGTGCTGTTTAGCACCATTTTTGTTGAAGAAATACAATGCAATATGGCACTTCTTATGGGTCTATATAGCACCATTTGACAAAGGTGCTGTATAGCACCTTTAAAAGATATGGTGCTATATAGCACCAAAAGTGGTTCCCCTATGATTACAAGCCAAGAACCACTTTTTTTTTTTGTTTTGAGTGTACAGCGAGTAAAATAAGTATTGAACACGTCACCATTTTCCCCAGTAACTATATTTCTAAATGTGCTGTTGACATGGAATTTTCACCAGATGTCGGTAACAACCCAAGTAATCCATACATACAAAGAAAACAAAACAAATAAGTTCAGAAATGAAGTTATGTGTAATAAAATGGAATGGCACAGGGAAAAGTATTGAACTACTGAAATGTATTGAATACTTTGTACAAAAGCCTTTGTTGGTAATGATAGCTTCAAGACGCCTCCTGTATGGAGAAACTAGTCGCATGCATTGCTCAGGTGTGATTTTGGCCCATTCTTCCAGTGTCTTCAAATCTTGAAAGTTCTGTGGGTCTCTTCTATGAACTCTTATGTTTAGTTCTTATTTTCTGTTGGATTCAAGTCAGGTGATTGGCTGGCCATTCTAGCAGCTTTATTTTCTTTTTCTGAAACCAATTGAGAGTTTCCTTGGCTGTGTTTGGGATCATTGTCTTGCTGAAATGTCGACCCTTGTTTCATCTTCATCATCCTGGTACTGTAGGTACTGTAGGTGTTGGGACTGAACCAGCTATTAATAATTTCCACTGACAAGGGGCAGGATTGCTTTCTAATTACTGATAGATTTTAGCTGGTGTCTTGGCTTTCCATGCTTTTTTGCACCTCCCTTTCTTCAAGTGTTCAATACTTTTTCTTTGTGTCATTCCATTTTATTACACAGAACTTAATTTCTGAACTTATATTGATTTCTTTGTATTTATGGATTACTTGGGTTGTTACCGACATCTGGTGAAAATTTCAAGCGTAGCGACATGAAAAAATAGTGACGTGTTAAATACTTATTTTACCCGCACACACACACACACACACAGAAAACATGTAATGACAAGAATAAGAGTAATTAAATATAACAATAACAAATAATATATATACATCTATCTATCTATACAAGTGCGCGCACACACACATACACTCTCAGAAATAAAGGTACAAAAGCTGTCACTGGGGCAGTACCTTTTCAAAAGGTACACTCTTGTACCTATTAGGTTCAAATATGTACACTTTAAGTACTAATATATACCTTTAAGGTACCGAAATTGACCCTTTAGGTACAAACATGTACGTTTTGAAAAGGTACCGCCCCAGTAACAGCTTTTGTACCTTTATTTCTGAGAGTGTACATGTATATAAACAGACAGATGTGTTTAACAGCCTAAGTAATCATTTCTTGGCAAACTCTCTTCGCGTGCAAATTCAACGGCAATCAATAACTTTTATTATCCTTATTTGATAAGCGTTGCCATGCGAGAAATGTATGATGCTTGATGATTATTTTATGTTTGCCCAGGGGAACTGATAACACCTATATCAATAACCTAGCAATACTGCATGGGGAATTCTGGGCCTTGTCACGCTATGTATGTGATGAAGAGTGTTCATATCATATCAGTTATTTATTTTGGCTGTATATAACAATATAAAAGAAAGTTATTTAATATTGTCTGTAATATGCTTATATTATGTTTTTCCCTTTGACATTAAGAACCAAAATTGCATCAGGAGATGGCAAAGGAAGAATGATTTTAGGGATACACCAATTTTAAACCGATACTGATAAGCCAGTATTTGTTATGGTCAATAAGTAATAAACAGACAATATGAAACAATATCTTTATTATTGTTTAAATAAACAAATAATAAATCACTAAGAACTAAAATCATTTTAAATGCTGCAAGACAAATTAGTGTCTCATCACAACATTATAATGTACATTACGAAAAATGGATATTCATTTTAAATTTTGCTAAAAATTTAATTTGACAGTGTAATTAAATTGTAATAAGTGTTTTTATTGTAATAAGTGTTTTTACAGATTTAAGGTATAGTTCACCCAAAAATGAAAATTCTGTCATTAATTACTCACCCTCATGTCGTTTCAAACCCGTAAGACCTTCATTCATCTTGAACCACTGATGTCACATGGACTATTTTAACGAAGCCCTTACTACGTTTTTGGGCCTTGAACGTGGTAGCTCCGTTGCTGTCTATGCAGGGTCAGAAAGCTCTCAGATTTTTTTTCAAAATTGTAATTTTTGTGTCAGCATTAGATGAAGGCAAATGTAAAAAATAGGGGAAGTAAGCATGCACAATTAAATATCCAAAACCAAGTGATAATAAATTAAACAAACATCTAATATCATTTGAAAACCAATATGCTTCCTATATACTGTATCATGCATCCATAAATGTGTCTGTGATTTGCAGAATGAGGATGATCCCGGTGAAGGGTGCAGCGGTCAGGCAGAGCGGCAGATAGACCCCAGAACTGAGCGCAGTCTTGAAGAGTCTCGCAAGCTTATTCTGCAGTGGGCCAGTGAACTTCAAAGTGTAGACAAGGTGAAACTGACCGTACTACAAAAAAGACAAACATCTCAATCATATTGTTCTGTTCATCATATATGATGGCTTGCCCAAACTAAGCCTTCTCTGTTCCTGTGTGAACCCCAGCTGTCTAAAAACCATCCATGGATGAAGGAGAGGATTGATGAAGAGGAGGAAGACGACACAAAGAAGGATAAAGATCGGAGTGAGGTGGTGCAGAAGAAGATCACAAAGTGGGCCAAAGAGATACAGAGTGTGTCAGAGGTGGGACAGCAAACATATCTATCTAGAACGTAGGTCTCTTATCCGTTGTCACAAACACATTAAGTTGTCCTAAGTCCAGTCATGGTTTTCTGCTTTCTTGGAAATAGTTATCTTTCAAAGTCTCCACTTGTAAAACAGCACTTTAACATACTGTACATTTAACTACCCTAACAGATAGGATAATCAGAAGTGATGAAAAGTATGTAATATTTGTTCTTTCTGTCGAAATGCAGAGCTCTGGAATGCTGGGAGATGAATTGGCACGGCTGTTGCGTCTCCTGGGACTGAAGAAGAAGAAGCTGGTTTCCCTCATGCCACTGCTGGAGTTCATCACTTGGAGTTTGCTGAAAGAAGACAGCAAGGTGGGATGGCTATGAATGCACTTCTTTCACCGTTTGTGTTTGGGACATGGTGTAGTGTAAATGTTTTGGAAAGTGGTGGCATTTTTATGAGGAAATGGCGATTATATAAAACTAAAAGTATTCAAATGTGGTTATATAAAACTATGAAAACATTGTCGATATGGCAGCACTTTTTTATTAAATATTTGTGTAACGGAGTGAACAGAGGAAACGTGTGGATCCATATGCAAGCTTTATTCCAAAACGTGGTCACAAGAGGCAGGAGTCAAACAATGGCAAACAGGTAAAACACAGGCAAGACAAAGTGATCCTAGGGCAAGCGTGGGTCTACGATCAGTGAACAATATCCAACAGGGCAAGGCAAACGAGATGATCCATGTACACAGCAATAGTCCAGGCAGGGGCAAACAGAGTCCGAACGGCAAGGCAAAAGGGTTAATCCAAGGAACACAGGCAGGAATCAGAACACGAGAAAACGGCAAGGCAAGACTATGAAAACTAGAATAGGCTCCGTAGAATAGCTACCGCTAGGTACAATACTCGACGATCTGAACAGGATCCGAGTAGGTGTTATATAGTGTGTGTAATAGCTCTCAGGTGAGCCTGTGATTGGTGACAGCTGTGTGATCAGTGCAATGGATGATGGGAAATGCATTCCAGTGTGATGTGTGGTGTGAGAGTCAATATGATGGAGAGGCGACCTCTTGTGGCAGTCGGACGGAAGGGTATGAACCAGATTCATGACAATTTGTTTTCTTATCCGGCGCAAAGTATGAGGCTGTAAAATTAAATTGTCTGAATTGCTTCAGAGATAGTGCTGCTAAATTTATGGATGGAAAAAATTAATTCCTTGTCGTTAAATGAGCAAGGTGCAAAAGAGCAGCATTGGTTTACAGCCTGTGACAGGTTATTGCAGTCTGTGATGTTTGAGCATTTGCATTTGAGAGACATTTATTATGTACTGTAAAACATGTACATCTCATTAAAGATGAAAAATTGAATTATGAATTAAAATTTGAAATATGGTTTGATCAGCGTGTTATCTGTGTGGTTATAGTGTGATGACAGGTCACTTATTTGATTTGCAACTTCAACAACAAAGTCTGTAAATACATCATATATCATGTCATTTTAATCTTAATGTACAGTCTAAGTGATGCAGCGTGTAGGATCCCTTTATTAAAAATTCATGTTTTTTCATATTTATTTTAGGGCATGGTTTCTCATCTATGGCTTTCAGCTAAGCAACGCACCTGGAAAGCTGGTGAGGGATCCAAAATCTAACCTAACCTAAAATGCATAAAGCTGAAAATATGAATAAAGCTGAAAATAATGAATATTAGTAACTTTCTTCTTGTTTCTTTTTTGTTTTCAAACAGGCATGCCACGATACATCCCTAATTCAGGTAACTATAAGTTTTATGGAGCACATTTGAGATATTAAAAAACAATACCATTTTTATGACTTTCCAAAAGAGGGGGGAAAATATGATAGATTACAGTCAAAAGAAAGAAAGATGTCAAATTTGAGTTAAATAGTTGTCTGAAATTTAATGAATAAAACAAAGTGTAGTGTTATAAGTGTGCATTAAAAAATGAAAATATGAAAAAACTGCTAGATTTATGATGTTAATAACTGTGGAAATGTGTTATCAGTCTGTAAAAAGGGTCTATAGTTACAAGTTGCCATAGGAGTGTGATGGTCTGGCTGTCATGATGATTAACTTTCATAGCTAGTTAGTTGAGTATTAAAATGTGGTGTCTAAACTCAAGACTCAATATTTTTCTCTTATTTTTCAGTCTGGAACTGGATTGTCAGTGCAGGAGGTATGTTTATATCATTTAAATTTGACCATCCCCCCCAAAAACCCCCCCTTCACTCCAGCATTAACAAAAAAGTGTTAAATGCATCGGTCCTAATGCCTTCACATGCTTCTCTCAAATAGCTGATGTAACTCTTGACCCCATGACCAACCAAGCTTGGCTGCAGCTCTCTGATGACCACAAGACAGTTCAGGAGGGCCTAACAGAGGCCATTCTGCCTTACAGCCCTCAGCGATTTGACAACTTGCCCTGCGTCCTAGGCTGGGAGGGCTACATGAGTGGCCGCCATTACTGGGAAGTGGAATTTGCAAACAATGGTTATTGGAAAGTTGGAGTGACAACTGCTTCCTCAAAGAGGCATGGCCGCTTTCCAATGAATCCCTCTACTGGTTATTGGGTCCTGTGGCGCAGCACACGTCAGTTTTTCGCATGCACCAGTACCGAAACAGCACTGCCACTGCTGCTGGTGCCCCAAAGGATGGGAATATACATTGATTACGAGGAGGGGCAGATTTCATTCTACAATGCAGAGAACAAATCACATATTTACACCTTTACGGGACACTTTCATGAGAAGCTGTACCCTTTCTTTGCCTTGCTGGATGGCAGGGCAGTTATAACCATATGGTCTCCTAAAGAGCAGAGCCGCTTTTAACAACAGAGCATGTTTAAAAGATCATCTTTCATTCTGCGCTTCTGTTTGAACATTCATACATTAACAAATGATTTACTGGAACCAAATAAAAAGCTACTCCTAATAGCGACCTTTCCATTTAGATCAATCAACACTGTTGTGGGCTGGACCTGCTCAATGAGAGCTATTGAAACTACAAAGTAAAGATTTCAGTTATTTCCTCAAAATGATTGCTACACTTATGTATCTCTTTATTCGTTTATATAATAATTATAAAAATGTATCTATGCTTGTCTACTTTCATGTATGCAAGTAACAGTATGTGTTTTGACACAATTATTTAATGTGCGTTATCTTTGTTCATCCTGCAACCATCAATAAGATAACTACACGGTATTTATTGTATCAATGTTTATGTTTGAATAATGTCTATTCAAATGTTAATCTTTCTATTTTTATAGTAGCTCTGGCTGATTATACATACAGTATGTATTAATAAAGCATAAAATACAGGTCACCATATGTCTTCTTATTGCACTGCACTGTTGTACTAAGAACACACCTATAATTTAAGTCAAATTGAAAATAGTGTTTTTATTACATTTCAGCTTTTATTAAAAACTAGTCATTCTTAAAGTATTTTTTTTATGTGCACTTGTGCTCAAACTGAAGAGCAATGGGGTCAGAAAAGGACCTTAAGCAAGGGGGGGAATGAAAATCATAATTTTCGATATACAGTATATCACTGGCAAAAACTCATGAGCCTTTGAAAAGCAATGCAAAGCATACAGTAAAATAAACTCAGTAACCCAAATTACTGAGGAAATGCTTGTTTTCAGATTCCTGGGCACCACAATTTCTCAGGACCTGAAGTGGGACAATCACATTGAATCCATTATGAAAAAGGCCCAGCAGAGGTTGTACTTCCTTCGCCAGCTGAGGAAGTTCAACCTGCCACAGAATTCTATTCTGCCATCATTGAATCCGTCCTCTGCACTTCAATAACTGTCTGGTTCAGCTCAGCTACCAAATCTGACCTCAGAAGACTACAGAAGGTAGTCCGGACTGCTGAGCGAATCATTGGTACAACCCTCCCCAATCTCCAAGAACTGTACTCATCCAGAGTGAGCAAAAGGGCTGGCAAAATCACACCCAGCACACTCCCTCTTTGAACTGCTGCCGCCTGGTCGACGCTACAGAGCTCTGAGCACCAGAACGGCCAGGCACAGGAACAGTTTCTTCCCTCAGGCAATCCATCTCATGAACACCTGACAATAAACGTGGAACACACAACACTATTATACATTATTTATTTAACACGCTTACTTATTTACATTTCAAATTTGCACATATCATACCTGTACATACATAATTGTCTATATTGTGTTTTTGCTATTTTGTACATTGTCTGTTTTGTATATTTGTATATTATTCTTTTATTATCTGTGTCCTGTCCTGTCATTCTGTTGCACTGTGGAGCTTCTGTCACTATAACAAATTCCTTGTATGTGTAAACATACCTGGCAATATATGGCAAGCCATTTTAGCATTTAATACTAGCGTATTAGTATCTATTTTCATGCTACTAGTACTTTAGATACTAGTATCTTTTCCATTAAGTACTAGTACTTATTCATTAGCTACTAGTGCTTATTCTTTAGGTACTCGTATCTTTTGTAAAGTTACTAGTACTTATTCATTAGATACTAGTTCTTATTTATTAGATACTTATTCCAATAGTGACTAGTATTTAATTATACTTATTTAATTATAATTATACTCTTCTTGTTAAGAAAAAATAGAACTAGTTCTTATTTTTTTAGTTACTAGTAACTTTTTAGACCAGAGATATCCTGAACTTAATAGATACTAGAAATTTGCATTTCTGCCCAGTATGCTAATCGCATGTTGAATATTAATGAACCAGCAACACATAGGAGAGAGATTAGACAAGAAACAGAAACAAGGAGATGGATGTACTTTTTTTTGAGGAAACCACATAGAAAAGAAACAATCATTTGTACACAAGTGTAGCCGGCTCGACTCTCACGGCCTGGCTACCCCTCTGCGTTGTGTTGTGTAGTGTGAAATAAACACTGGAGTCAGTCTGCTGGTTCGATAGACTTTCTTTTATCTGCATAAGTAGAGAACATGCAGTTAATTATTCGTTGTACAATCTTGCCTGCTCCTGCTCGCTCTGCTCAGACCTCCCGCGGACTGAAGCAAGAGTTCACAATACAGAGAATTTCATATTTCACAAGATAAAGAAGTAATATAAAGAAAATAGCGGTAACTAATGATCACTTCAAATACAACATAACTACATATGCAAAAGATGTCTTATATTAAAGACTTCACTTAATGTATTCAACATTCCAGCATTTTGTATACACATGAAACCAATTCAAGTTTGAACACAGAGAGAAATCATGAAAACACATAAAAACTGTACCTGCATAAGTAGAGAACATGCAGTTAATTATTCGTTGTACAATCTTGCCTGCTCCTGCTAAACATTCACACAAAGAAGAGAAATCAGCAGTCACCCTTCACAGGCTAACTTTCACGCTAACGACGTCACACTACATTCCCTCGATTAAAACTACACTTTTGCAGGTAAAACGACTTTAAACTCGGTCCTAAGAAAAGGCAACGCATTCAGGTAACTCATTTTCACATTTTAAGAAAACACAGATCAATTAATTAGAGATTGTTTCCCTTTTAACACGTTTTTGATCAAGATTGAACAAAATGCATACCTCGCTCTGCTCAGACCTCCCGCGGACTGAAGCAAGAGCGCGCAACGCGCCAGTGACGCGCGCACGGAACTCATAAAGAAATAAAATACTTTTTTTCCTTTTCTCACACATATATATATACACACACATTAATTACCCAAAGAAAAACATAAGGATTTTGAGTGAATTACAACAAAAACACAAATTATAATCAACACCTGCTACATTAGCACATATAAAACCTATTTTGTCAGTTTTGTAAACACTGTAATTTTGTAAACATAGTAGCCTAGCCTGTTTGTTGGTCATCGAGTGACCTCTAGTTGCAGGATGGAGATAAGACACCAATTTTATTATCTGTTATTTTCCTCTTTTTCCTCCAGTTAAAACAATAAATATCATATCAGGGCTGTACGTTAACTCTTTTGCATGTAGCACTGGTGCTACAGACATTGGATGTTTTTACATTAATGTTCTTTACAGGGCACACAAAATGAGAACCTTATGGTTTTCAGACAAATATTTTCTTTATTTGGAAAAAAAGCCCAAAAATTATTAATAAAAACAAAAGCAAAAACAAAACAGGTATGCTGTACTTGTAGGGCTGCTCAGAGATTTTGGTCCATATTGACATGATAGCATCACGCAGTTGCTGCAGATTTGTCGGCTGCACATCCATGATGCAAATCTCCCGTTCCACCACATCCCAAAGGTGCTCTATTGGATTGAGATCTGGTGACTGTGGAGGCCATTTGAGTATAGTGAACTAATTGTCATGTTCAAGAAACCAGTCTGAGATGATTTGAGCTTTGTGACACGGTGCATTATCCTGCTGGAAGTAGCCATCAGAAGATGGGTACACTGTAGTCACAAAGGGATGGACATGGTCAGCAACAATACTCACCCTGCTAAAAAAAACAATAGAAGCCCAAAAGAAACCATCACAGAAATTCTAATGGTTTCCATTAAAATACCATTATAAACCATTAGCTTTTTCCAGTAAAACCATTACAAAATTCCTTTTTGTAGTGTGTTTTGGGCATTTTTCCAATAGGATTTAACATTCCACCGATAGAATCCATCACATACCAGTAGACACCATTATAGTTCCCTTTAAAACCAATACAATTCCCATTATAACCATTAAAACCATTACATTTTCTATTGTGTTTTGGGCAGGGTTCTATTGTTTTTTTTCAGCAGGGCAAGCAGGCTGTGGTGTTTAAACGATGCTCAGTTGGTACTAAGGGTCCCAAAGTGTGCCAAGAAAATATCCCCCACACCATTACACCACCACCACCAGCCTGAACCGTTGAGACAAGGCAGGATGGATCCATGCTTTCATGTTCTTTACGCCAAATTCTGACCCTACCATCTGAATGTCGGAGCAGAAATAGAGACTCATCAGACCAGGCAATGTTTTTCCAATCTTCTATTGTCCAATTTTGGTGAGCCTGTGCGAACTGTAGCCTCCGTTTCCTTTTCTTAGCTGACAGGAGCGGCACCCGGTGTGGTCTTCTGCTGCTGTAGCCCATCTGCTTCAGGGTTCGACGTGTTGTGCGTTCAAATATGATATTCTGCATACCTTGGTTGTAACGAGTGGTTATTTGAGTTACTGTTGCCTTTCTATCATCTCTAACCTGTCCGCCCATTCTCCTCTGACCTCTGACATCAACAAGGCATTTTCGTCCACACAACTGCTGCTCACTGGATAATTTATCTTTTTCAGACCATTCTCTGTAAACCCTAGAGATGGTTGTGCGTGAAAATCCCAGTAGATCAGCAGTTTTTGTCAATACTCAGACCAGCCCGTCTGGCACCAACAACCATTCCACGTTCAAAGTCACTTAAATCCCCATTCTGAAGCTCGGTTTGTACTTCAGCAAGTCGTCTTCACCACATCTAGATGCCTAATTGCATTGAGTTGCTGCCATGTGATTACCAAGCAATTGAACAGGTGTACCTAATAAAGTGGCCGGTGAGTGTATATCAATAAAACTAATAATGATTATGGTTATTATTTTACATAAAAACATTAAACAAAATAAGGAATATTACTTGTATTAAAACTATTACACTATAATATATAAAACTGAGTATTTAAGAATAAATATAATAATAAATATAGCTGCAAGAAAAAGAAAATTTTTTACACTTCTCTACACTGAAGAAAAACTTAAGGATTTGCAAATGTTAACCTCAAAGTTAATTATTTTTACTCGTTATTTTGTGAGCAATAACGAGTAATTTCTGCCAGAGGGCGCCCTCGTGCAGAAACTCCACTAGTGAGACTCACTTCCAGGAAATCCCTTATATGGACAAAGACATTCAGCTTTCGCTGTTTATGTAGCCTAGTAGCTGCATAACATGCAGATAGACGTTTTACTGATGAAACATGAAGAAAATAAACAATGATTGCGACAATATATGTGACCCTGGACCACAAAACCAGTCTTAAGTCGCTGGGGTATATTTGTAGCAATAGCCAAAAATACATTGTATGGGTCAAAATTATCAATTTTTCTTTTATGCCAAAAATAATTCAGATATTAAGTAAAGATCATGTTCCATGAAGATATTTTGTAAATTTCTTACCGTAAATATATCAAAACTTCATTTTTGATTAGTAAAATGCATTGCTAAGAACTTAATTTGGACAACTTTAAAGGCGATTTTCTGAATATTTAGATTTTTTTGCACCCTCAGATTCCAGATTTTCAAATAATTGTATCTCGGCCAAATATTGTCAGATCCTAACAAACAGATGATGTATAAATCTCAATTTTGAAAAATTGACACATAAGACACATTTGTGGTCCAGGGTCACATATGGTTTTATCTGTGTTCTTCAATCCATCTCGGGTATTTTTATATGTTTTATACGTATTTTTATAAGTATGTTTAAAATGCAATGCTAATCGACATATTTTTAATCGACCTTTATCACTGTATAGAATAATATGAAGTGGCATGATTTCTGCCTCATTCTGTTTAATGAAACCATGTCAGATACAATATACTTTTGTTGGACAACAGGTTTGTAATCTTTTCTTTGTGTTTTAATGGTAACCAATTAGCAAGGTAGGCTAACATGCAAAGCCAGTTAGCCCTACTTAACAATCAAATTAATTCAGCATATGAATGTATTGTATTGCCATGTGGACTCTGATTGGACGGTTGAGAGGTACTCATGTTTATGTAATGATTTGTTTGAATTAAGATATCTCCAAATACAATCTTACTAGTTCTTTATGAGGTTGAAGATATCTCCAAATGAACAGGGAGTGGTAGTTATTCTGTTTTTGATATCATCTTTTAATTTCTGACTAGTAATTATTGCGATAGTGACTAGTATCAATTTAAATATTACTAGTAAGCATTCATTAGATCCTAGTCCAAATGGCTACAGTAGAATTCAATTAAAAAGTTTACTAGTAAAATAAAAAATCTGGTAACACTTTAGAATAGGGAACACTAATTCACCATTAACTATGACTTTCCCCTCAATAAATTCTTTATTTATAATATCTTTATTTTAATTCTTTTATTTAAATTAATAGTTAGTAAGGCAGGTATGTAGAATAAGGTCATGTAGAATAAGGCATTAATATTTGCTTAATAACTACTAATAAATGGCTAATATTCTAGTAACATGCATGCTAATAAGCAACTAATTAAGAGACCCTAAAATAAAGTGTTACCAAAAATCTTACTAGTAACATTTCGAATAAGTACTTGTATCTAATAAATGTGTACTAGTATCTATTTAATAGGTACTAGTATCTAATGAATGAGTACTAGTATCTAATAAATAAGTAGTTGTTACAGGACTGACGAGACGTGAGACGTGCGGATCCATATGCAAGCTTTTAATGAGCAGAGACTTGGTCATAACAGGCAGGGTCGAACAGTGGCAAACAAGTATAACATGGGCGAGACAAAGAGTAAACAAAGACAAGCCTGGGTCGACGATTGGCGAACAGTATCAAAAGGGCTTGACAAGAGAGGTAATCCAAGACATAAGCGAGAGTCCAGGCAGGGGAAAACACAATTCGAAAAAGGCAAGACTAGGGAAACTAACAAGGCCCTGAAGGGCAGCGATAATGCATACAATACTCGGCAGAAAGGGGGAGAAAGTCCAAGGCTTATAAAAAGTGTCTGATTGGATACAGCTGTGTGCCTGTGATCAGGTGAGCGTGTGATTAGTGAGATGGCTGATGGGAAATGCAGTCCATTGTGATGTGTGGTGTGAAAGTCAATATGATGGCAGGGCGACCTCTTGTGGCAGTCGGACAGAAGAGCAGGCCCAGGATTAGTAACACTAGTATTCAAAAAATAAGTACTAGTATCTAATGGATACATACTAGTATCTAATAATAAGTACTAGTATCTAATGAATAAGTACTAGTGTCTATTTAATAGGTACTATCTAATGAATGAGTACTAGTATCTAAAAAATACATACTAGTACCTAATGAATAACTACTAGTACATAAAAATTAAGTACTAGTCACTAGTGGAATACTTACTAGTCAAAACTGAATAGTTGATATCTCAATGGTGGATCCCCATAGAAGTCGATGGCAAATTTAAAATTTGTTAAATATAATAGTTACTAGTCACCATTGAGATAGGTACTAGTATCTAATGAATAAGTACTAGTATCTAATGAATAAATACTAGTATCTAATGAATAAGTACTAGTATCTAATGAATAAGTACTAGTATCTAATGAATAAATACTAGTATCTAATGAATAAGTACTAGTATCTAATGAATAAGTACTAGTATCTAATGAATACATACTAGTATCTAATGAATAAGTACTACTATCTGATGAATAAGTACTAGTATCTAATGAATAAATACTAGTATCTAATGAATAAGTACTAGTATCTAATGAATAAGTACTAGTATCTAATGAATACATACTAGTATCTAATGAATAAGTACTACTATCTGATGAATAAGTACTAGTATCTAATGAATAAATACTAGTATCTAATGAATAAGTACTAGTACTTAATGGAAAATATACTAGTATTTAAAAGTACCAGTAAGGTTAAATTAGATACTAGTGCGTTTTATAGATTAAATGTTAAAACGGCTTGCCATAGGGCAATAAAGCTCATTCTCATTCCCGTTTTATTTGTTAAAAAAATCTAGACTCTCCTTACGGGCACGAGACCTGACCTATAGGATTGGGCAAACAGACTGTCAAGTGGTATAACCAATCAAATCCTCTCTTTTAGCCGGGAGGGCGGGACATTTAGTGGAACTTGAAGCCGCTGCTCAATAAAACGGTATATGTTCTTCATTGTTTTTGTACATAACTTATATTATCCGTCTTTGTGAATATGGTAATTGCATATTTGCTGTTATAATTATCATATCTTACCAAACGATTTTGCCTCTTGTAGACGCTAATAAAACCGATAGTGTCCAGAATGGAGCACAGGGAACGGAGAGAAACAACACCGATGTTCATGACAAGGTTTGTTGTGACATTATTCATTTTCGTTTGTTACGCTGGGTGGTACTGATGGTGCACAATAAATACATAATGCCAACAACCACTACAATTATTGTTACTACTGTAAATCCATAGTAAATTAATATGAAATCTCAATTAAACCGTCTTAAAAGCCTTCTTAATCTTTTCAAAATCCAAATCCATTTTTTTTATTACATTTATTATAATTATATGGTTTTCTGAACCTATAACCTAGATACATTTTCACAAGTTCAAGCTCTTCTAAATACGATTAAATAATAATATATATTTTTTTTAAACTGCTAGCAAACTGATATTACATTATTAAAATGATTACAGAAATAGATATTATTATAATAATACTTATATAATGATAATTCTAATAATAAATAATTACTCAACTAGAATACCAAATATTAGTACTGTAGGTTAAAAAAAAAAAAGATTTCATTCATAATGATTCTTCTCTCTTTGAAGAGAATTTTAAGAAAAGTTGTCATGACGGTGATGCCGCTGCTGTAACAAGACTGTTTACCACCTTTGCTTGGTTTAGACTTGGGTCACAGATGAGAAAGCCACTTCACACAAGTAAGTAGATCCACGGGATAAAAAGCAAACTGTGTCATTATTTCTTCTGCATGGTTCATCCTTATTTCACTGTCAGAAAGGCTGCTGCTGCTCTCACATCTATTCACATGATCACCATCTTCACATTTGTCTTCAGTTCCCTGAAGTGTGACCTTCCCCTAAAGCAGGGGGTGTCAAACTCATTTTAGGTTGATGGTCGGATCGGATAAAATGTCCCCTTGTGTGGGCCGAATTGTTAAACATTAGTTTGCTCACAGTTGCATTAATATTAACCTTACCCTGCAAACTACAATATAATTTACAGGAAAACTAGGAAAACTGTTTTTCCCCCAAAAGATGATGCAAGCTTATTATAAAGGTGTGCAGTATTGACAAAAACAGCAATATGGCTACCCACTGCAGGTGTGTGTTCACAGTGTGTGTGTATTCACTACTGTGTGCACTTGGATGGGTTAAATGCAGAGCACAAATTCGAGTATGGGTCACCATACTTGGCCACACGTCACTTCACTTTCAATTATAAATAATGATAATTAAACCATATTTTTCTTTTTTTTTTTCTTTTTTTGATTTCTTGCATTTTTTATATATATATATTATGGACTCTCAAGATTTGTGAGTTATATGTCATCTCGCACATCATTAAAACAACAATTATGATATTACAGTAGAAAACATCGCACACCCTAAGCTTATTTACTTTTTCCATCCCAAGCTTCAGTGCATCTCATATTGTCATTTAATATTGTACACTTTTACCACAAAATTGGGTTCCAATAAACCCAAACTCGTAGGCGTTGACCTCACAGAACAAATACCTTTCTTTCCATTTGTTCTGAAGTACAGTATCTGCATTTACAGGTTAAATTTCTTCTACTGGACATGTTTAAAATCACAAGTATAGCCTAACTCGTCACACAAGCATTAGTTAAGCCTACAATGCAGCTAACATCACTTATGTTCCGCTTTAAATTAAAAATAAAATATTGCAATGAATACACTTTATGTAATTTTCAAAATAATACATTTATTTAATATTATCATTCAAATCATAATGTGGACTGGATTTTTGGGCCGTATTAGTTCTGTGTGTTTGACACCCCTGCTCCAAAGATTCTAGATTTAGCACCTTTAGTCCTGTTCAGTTTGTTCACAATTTCTGTTCCTAAATGGTTGTCAATTATTTGTCTAACTCCGGTCCTGGAGAGTTCAGCTCCAGCCCCAATTAAAACGCACCTGCTTGTAGCTTTCTAGTAACTCTTCAGACCTTGATTAGCTTGATCAGGTGTGTTTTATTAGGGTTGAAGCAAAACTCTGCGGGGCCA
This sequence comes from Onychostoma macrolepis, assembly GCF_012432095.1. Taxonomy (NCBI): domain Eukaryota; kingdom Metazoa; phylum Chordata; class Actinopteri; order Cypriniformes; family Cyprinidae; genus Onychostoma; species Onychostoma macrolepis. The sequence goes on along the minus strand of NC_081166.1, from coordinate 15,208,399 downwards.
CCCCTGATCTTCTATGCAACGGAAAATAAATACTTTTGGGACTTTTATTTTGAAATGTGGATGTCGCTGTTGTTTACTGTTTCTCACTACTCGCGTGTGACAAGGTTCAGATGAATCAAGTTTGCGCTGAATCAACAACACCTGCGCGTGAATTAACCGAATCACTCTTTACACTAATGTGCCTATAACAGCTAAAATGGGAATATTATACAAAGATCTGAGTGCGTTTTCGAGATATCTGTTGTGCAAATCTAGACTGTTTCAGTCAAGTTAACTTGACTAAAGAGCATGTCAATGTGAAGAGCTGACGGTCAATGAACTGAGTCGTGTCGTTGTTTCATTTTCGCAAGCTGTTTAGTCAATAATAATGTCACTCGTGGAGTCTGACGAAAACACTCCGCTTCTCAAAGGCGATGTTACAAGGTACGTTTTAATAATTGTATTTGTAATGTCGCAGTCTGGCAGGGCAGATCTCGTTTTCTGTTCTGAAATGATGTCTGAATTGAAATCTTTAGCTCGAGCAATCTAACAATGTTGCCTGTGTGTTATGTCACAAGGGCATTTCTGTCACTAATGCACAACATGATGATAAGTTCAAAATAGATTAAATCATGCCCGTGTGAAACCGAGTGAAGATATGAATGTTATATTAATCATGAGCTCCTGTCATAATGCACACAAAACATGCATAATGCATGAAGTCCTTGTGTAATTAAATGTATACCTATTAAGTGTAAACAATCAATAGCTATGGTTATTTATATATCCGTGAATGTTAATAAATTGTGTCTTTTCTTCTGTAAGTGGTGGGGATGCAGACAGAAGCCGCTGGAGGTCCATCAGGGTCATGTACTTCACCATGTTCCTTAGCAGCGTTGGTAAGAAACCTGTTCTTACTCTCTCACACCCATATTCCTGCTTTGACTGTGTTACTGATCAGATTGCAGTAAACGCTGTTGTGCAGATGTATAGTGTCTGGTTCAATGAACAAACATGCATGTGTTCATTTTAAAGCTGAAAACGTGCTGTAACCGGCAAGATGTTTGCGTAATATCAGGACACGGTGTGTTTAATTGTACATTGTGCAGTGTAATCCAACATTTTATGCCTTTTAAACCTCATTAAAAAAAAAAAAATGGTAAAACAAGAAGGAATCTCTCTGTACAGCTGTTGCAATTACAATCGATGGATAAGTTAATGTTAGTTGCATTGTTTGTATAATACAAATTACATGCGCGTAATATGTGTCACTGACTGTATTGTTTTTTTTCTTAGGTTTTACGATTGTCATCACTTCCATATGGCCCTATCTGAAGAAAGTAAGTGTATTTGCATTTACAGGCACTATATTACATAATACTCAGGCTATACATTTTGTAAGTTGATGCATTTCTTGGGAGTCAAACTCATGACCTTGGTGTTTCCAGCAACATGTTCTACTGCTTGATTTACAGAAACTAAGTGTATTCTATGCAGCTGAGATTTGGGTGAAGTGAATGTTCATTAGTATGGCAGTTTTATAAATTCTGTGCAGAGTATGATTCCCTGAGCTAAGCTTATTATACAAACTGGAAGTGAAACAGGGAAGTAGGTATATGTGCATCTTATTTCTAAGAAAGTGTGCCAAAGATTAAACGCATCAACTGAAACCTGTTGAATTTTTAGATTTAGTGATTTTCCCTTGAGACCCTGAGAATGTTAAATGTGGAGGTTTCAATTCTGTGAGGGGGAAAATTATTATTTTTATATATATTTATTTAAATTTTATTTTTTCAGATAATCATACAAATTTTAATATTACACAAAGATATTGCAAGTAAATACAAAATGCTGTCTTTAGATGATTTCATTTATTAAGGGAAAAAAAGCTGTCCAAACCTACCTGTCCCTACGTGAAAAATTAATTGCTCCCTCCTGTTAAATCATGAAAGAACTGTGATTAACCACATTATTTTAGAAAGCAGAGTTAAATTTCACTAGCCACACCCAGGCCTGATTACTGCCAGACCTGTTGAATCAAGAAATCACTTAAAAAGAACCTGTCTGACAAAGTGAAGCATGCTTGAAGAGCAACATATCATGCCGCGATCTAAAGAAATTCAAGAACAGATGAGAAACAAAATAGCTGACATGTATCAGTCTGGAAAGGGTTATAAAGTCATTTCTAAGGCTTTGGGACTCCAGCGAACCACGGTCAGAGCCATTATCCACAAATGGAGAAAACTTGGAACAGTGGTGAACCTTCCCAGGAGTGGCCGGCCTACCAAAATTACTCGCACAGAGCACAACGATGACTCAGGAGGTCATAAAAGAACCCAGAACAACATCTAAAGAACTGCAGGCCTCAATTAAGGTCAGTGTTCCTGATTCAACAATAAGAGACCGGGCAAAAACAGCATCCATGGGAGAGTTCCAAGGCAAAAGCCACTGCTGACCAAAAAGAACACAAAGGCTCGTCTCACATTTGCCAAAAAATATCTTGATTATCCCCAAGACTTTTGGGAAAACATTCTGTGGACTGATGAGACAAAAGTTTAACTTTTTGGAAGGTGTGTGTCCCGTTACATCTGGTGTAAAACCAACACAGCATTTCATAAAAAGAACATCATACCAACAGTCAAACATGGTGGTGGTAGTGTGATGGTCTGAGGCTGCTTTGCAGCTTCAGGACCTGGATGACTTGCCATAGTTGATGGAAACATGAATTCTGCGCATGATCAGAAAATCCTGAAGGAGAATGTCCAGCTGTCAGTTTGTGACCTCAAGCACATTTGGGTCATGCAGCAGGACAATGACCCCAAACTCACCAGCAAGTCCACCTCTGAAAGGCTCAAAACAAACCAAATTAAGGTTTTGGAGTGGAAAAGTCAAAGTCTGGACTTAAATCTGATTGAGATGCTGTGGCATGATGTTAAACAGTCCATTCATGCTGGAAAACAGTCCAATTAACAAAACAATTCTTCTTTGCAAAACAATTCTGCAAAGAAGAGTGGGCCAAAATTCATCCACAGCGACGTGAGACTCACTGCCAGTTATCACATGCTTGATTGCAGTTGTTGCAAAGGGTGGCACAACCGGTTATTAGGGGGCAATTACCTTTTCACGTAGTGCCAGGCAGGTTTGGACAGCTTTTTTCCCTTAATAAATGAAATCATTATTTCAAAACTGCATTTTGTATTTACTCAGGTTATCTTTGTGTAATATTAAAATTTGTTTGATCTGAATCATTCAAGTGTAAAAAATAAAAACAGGAAGGGAGCAAAGACTTTTTCACAGCATTGTAGATAAGACCTGAGATCCGCTTTTTAAATGTGTCCTTTATGTGACCATGCCGAAGTGTGTGCAGTTAGAGTTAGGTATATTTAGGGCACTACACATACTTTTTGTTTTTTAAATGTTATGTTATTTAAAAATATATAGTCCTGTTGAGCGCACATTTTTTTTTTTTTCGTGCTTGCTCTGTTGACTGAAGGCAGTTGCACTGTAATTTCTCAAGCCCTGTTACTCTGTGACTATCTTGTAAATCCATTTGTCATGCTCTGTTTCTTTTTTTTAGATTGATGAAAGTGCAGATGCCAGTTTCTTGGGATGGGTGGTTGCTGCATATAGTTTGGGTCAGATGGTGGCCTCACCCCTCTTTGGACTGTGGTCCAATCACAGGCCTCGACGAGAGCCTCTAGTCTGCTCTCTACTCATCAACATCTCTGCTAACATTTACTACGCCTATGTCTACCTACCTCCCTCACACAACAATATTCACATGCTTTTGTCTCGTATATTTGTGGGCATTGGAGCAGGTAAACTTATATACACATCTCACACAGATTATTTTTTTAGAGAAAGAAATTAATACTTTTCTTTCAGTCGCGCATTAAATTGATCAAAAGTGACAGTAAAGACATTTTATTACGTTACAAAGATCTATTTCAAGTCATTGCTGCTCTTTTTAGTCTTCGTATTCATTAAAGAATCCTGTATTGTGGTTTCCACAAAAATAAATCCGCACATTGATTTCTGAAGGACCATGCGACTTTGAAGACTGAAGTAATGGCTGCTGAAAATTCAGCTTTGCTATCACAGGAATAAGCTACATATTAAAATGGAAAACATTTTACATTTTAATACTATTTTACAATATTAACATTGTTACTTTTTTGATCAAATAACTGCAGCCTAGGTGAGCAGAGTAGAGACTTCTTTCAGAAGAAAAATCTCACTACCTCAAACTTTAATTTTTTTTTATTTTTAAAGATGTATATACTTTAAGAAAATGCTACTATAATTAGCTATCCAATATAATTTAAAATTCAAGTGTTTTTTACAAAACTTAATCAAATGCTGATGCAAATATTATTTTACCTATTCATTTAATTATTATTCTAACAGTTATTATCAAGTACAAGGTAAAGTGTTTTATATGCATTAAGTTCCTTTATCCTGTCCTGTAGGTAATGTAGCAGTTGTGAGGTCCTATGTGGCTGGTGCCACTTCCCTGAAGGAAAGAACCAGTGCAATGGCTAACATGAGCGCCAGTCAAGCTCTCGGCTTCATACTTGGCCCAGGTTTGTGTGAAGGCAATAAAAACATGTTTTTTGCAGAACGCATTTGAAGTGAAAACGGTCTGTAAGAACAGTAATTGTTCCCGGCTTTTGTTTGATAGTGTCTTTTTAATAACTTAATAGGACTCATTAACTTCAAAAGGTGTTGATTGCGTTAATTTCTTAGCCCTGCAGGCTGCTTTGTCATTCATTGGAGAGACTGGCGTCAGTGTGAATGTCATCCAGCTTCAGGTTAATATGTACACTGCTCCAGCGCTGTTGGCAGCCTGCTTCGGGATCACTAACATTCTGCTGGTTATATTTGTCCTGAGGTAATGATTTAACCGCAGTATTTATAGCATTCAGGTTTGACTTAATGCTTGCATTATTTGACTGTACTTGAATTAAGCAATGCATAGATTTGAAAATGTTTTACATTTTTTATTTAGGGAGCACTGTGTGGATGACCATGGAAATCATATCCATGCAATTAACTACACCTCAGAAGGTAAGATTTATTTTATAATTTTAAATACTTAAGCAGTGTACTGTTGCGTTACAGTGGTGTCACTATATAGTCTACTTCATGTAATGATTCAAAACCACATTTTACAGTGTTTTTGTCTTTCTGCTTTTAGAGCAAGTAGATGTGGCTCCTGAGGTAGAAGGTGGTATTGACCATATCGCAGTGTTCACATCTAATGTCCTCTTCTTCGTCATTCTCTTCATTTTTGCTGTGTTTGAAACGTAAGTGGTGATACTTTAATCTAAACTCATTTCTAAAGGCTAATTACTGCGTATTCATGTGTAAATTTTCCCTTCAGTATATCTACTCCTCTATCAATGGACATGTTTGCATGGACAAGGAGAGAAGCTGTTTTGTACAATGGTATCATATTAGCTGCCATTGGCTTTCAGTCCATCTTCGTCTTCCTGCTGGTAAAAGTTGCCTCAGCACGGTAAAAAATGTTTAAGATTTTGGTTATAGGAATTTTTTTTTTTTTTTTTACAATAATTGCTGTTTCTCTATTACAATCTCATGTATCTTAACTGTTTTGAAGAACCTTGAACATTTAGACCTGCTTTGTTACTTCAGTTTGACACATCTCAAGCTTATGGTATATAACCTCTTACAAGGAGTCATTTTAGGAAATCTTTGTGTTGCTTGGGGGGGGGGTTTTCTTTCTTTTTTTTTTTTTTTTTGAAAACATTACTTCCTTATTGCTCTTACAGGCTGACTGATGGTTGTCTTTTTTTTTTTTTTTCTCTTCTCTTCAGGATAGGAGATCGGCCACTGATGCTTGGAGGCTTGATTCTGATATTTGCGGGTTTCTTTATCTTGTTGCCATGGGGAAATCAATATCCTAAAATACAGTGGGCAGGTAAGGTATCCGAATAACTCTGTAAAGCTGGTTTCCAAATTACTTTATTTTAAAAATGGCAATATACACTACTGTAGAAAAAGGGTTTTAAAGAGAACTTTTTTTTTTTTTTTCTACAAGGATACATAAAAAAAAAAAAAAAAAAATCTGAAGTGACTGTAAAATGACACTTTATTTTACAGTGTCTTTGTTACATGTTATATTTATTTACTACAGTAATAACGGTAAATTATGCATGATAACATGCAACTAACCCTAAACCTAACCACATGGTATGTTTAAAAAAAAAAAATGTAATATTACTCTGTACTTCAATGTATAGTAACATTGTGCACCATAACTAGTGCACCTTAAAATAAAGTGTAACCAAGATTTCTATTTCAGTTAAATGCTTTTCATTCATCCCAGTTTCTGTAAAAATGTCAAGCATCATGAATGTTTTCAACATTGATGAGAACTGTTTCTTGAGCACCAATCAGCATATTAAAAAGATCTTGTGACACTGAAGACTGGAGTAATAATGGCTGCTGAAAATTCAGCTTTTCTATCATAAGTATAAATAACATTTTAAATGTATTCCAATAGAAAAGTAATGCATTTACTTACTGCATTTTTAATGAAATAAATGCATCCTTGGTGAGCATAAACTCTTCTAAAAACAAAACCTCACACTTTTGGATGCGACTGTACAGTATTTTAGTTTAAATGCGTATATTAAACAAATTATCCCCCATAAACAGACATTCAGAATAACACTATGCCAGCTATACGACCTTCACCCACTCCACCTTCAAACACTTCTCTGGAGCCCACTGGATGCCCGTCTGAACAAGTCTGGTGCTTGTTTACCCCTGTAATTCATCTAGCACAGTACATTACCTCTGACATCCTGATTGGAGTGGGCTATCCAACATGCAACGTAATGTCCTACACTTTATACTCAAAGATAGTAGGCACCAAACCACAGGTAAAACACTTCTTTTGAAACTTCAAATCTCAGATTAAAGTAACATGATGATTAAAGTTAATGTTTATTCTCTTTCCCCAATTATGTGTGAACTCAGGGGGTTTACATGGGCTGGCTGACCGCATCAGGAAGTGGTGCGCGGACCCTTGGGCCCGTGTTTGTCTCTCACGTCTACACCATCCTGGGACCCCGATGGGCCTTCAGTATCATATGTGGCATAGTACTAGCTGCAATTATTCTCCTCGGTGCTATGTACAAACGATTTAACGCCTTCTCCATACGCCACAGAAGAATAGAAGACTAATGTCGTGACTGATAGGTGCCTCCAACTACTACTAAAGGACAGTTCAGAGAAGTGGGCCTGACTTAAAGACGGAAAACTTTATTTTAATAGATAACTGTATAAATAGTGGAGCTTTTCAAGCATAATCATGATTCTAAAAAGGCTTAAGTAGTTGTCAAATTTTTTTATATTTTCTATAATGTTGAACTACTTCCCTTGTTAACTAAACTGTGAATTTAACCACTATTGTAGCAGCATGACATGGCTTGAGACCATATAAAATTGAACAGTGAACTCTAAAAAGTCTCATGTGAACCGCAGTATTAATGATTGGCAGCTCAATGGGTTATGAAGCATCGCAGATTGAGGCCTAAGTACTGTGCATAATGGATTATGATCGTTTCTGTTTCAATAATCTATTTTAATAACTTGAATTTCTGGCGTTGTAAAGCATTAACAAATGTGCCAGGTGATTTATTTAAATCTGCATTGATGGGACAGGCTTGAAACGGATGTTGAAGTTTCTTTCTCTTTAATAACACTAAGCTTAAAATGTACACTAGGTGCTGAGCATCACTTTACCTTGGCTGTATCCATAAGCACTGGTGATTTATCAACTTCCAAATGCTTCTGTCTTGTTTAAGCACACATTCTAAAGCACAATTTCTTGAGAACTGGCAATAAATTGTTCCTTTGTTTTTAAAAAAAGTGAAGTATGACATGCTTTCCAGCTTTATTGTTCCTGTTTCTTTAAATTAAATATTTAACAAGAAATCTGTTTTTTTTTTTTTTTGTAAATTTCAAACATGACATCTATTCCAGTAATACAGTAGTTGTATTCAAAGATTTTGTCCACAGATCACTGTTTGAGCCACATAAGCTGGAACAAAGCTTCTTTGAAACATTACTCCAGGATGAGCTTGTGACAAAAACAAGATGCAAGACAACTTTGGCCACATCCTTATATAGATGTAGGTTTAACACCAGTTAGCCGTTTCACAGTTTGTGATCATGATGCAATTTTCAGCAGCCACAAATGCATTCTGTAATGCACTGTGAGCGAGATCATGTAACTCTTCTTCTCCTCCTCTTGTTCTTAGTTGTGGATTTGCCAGCAATGTGTTTTAACAGGCCTGGTGCACCATGGCTACCTGGCACAATCTTTCTGTTGGCAAAATGTGTAAGAGAATTGTATTAATGTTAAATTGACTTGAAAAGCCAGTTTGTATGAGTGCAGAAATCATCATATTAAGTGTATTCCAGTAGAAACATGTTACTACAGGTTTGTCAGTATAGCATATTGACTGATTATTCTGAAAAACTTTTTTTTTTTTTTTTTTAACAATTAGTTTAGAATTTTTATCATTTTGTTTTTGTCATTTGTATTTATTTTTTAGGTCCTTAACATCAATATAGTTTTACATTTTTTATTTCAGTTTTAGTTATTTTAGTACATTTAGAATAAATGAAGAAATGCTGCCTTGGGAACTAATGGAAAAGTAATCTTTAAAATATTTTTTTCAGTAATTGTTTATTTTAATTCAAGTAACACTTTTTTTTTTGTTTGTTTTAGTTTAGTTAACTATAATAACCCTGGTTTATACTCACCGTTTATTGTGTTTCTTAGGACAAGCTCTAAGTTTGTGTTTTTGGCTGCCACAGTTGAAACAGCCAGTTCGGCTCTGACCACAAGGGTGATCAGGGAGAGCACAGTGACCACATGAGGAACAATGACGCCATGCTGGAGAGAGAATAAGAGCAGAAAGAAAGTGGTAAGGGAACAAGAAATAAACACATTAGGAAACATCAGTTTAAATGAATTCAAATTTGCTTACAAGGCTTCACACATCGTCCACATTCATCACAGTGCCTCCATTCTCGCCCATCCTGTGAGATAAATAGGGAAATGTCAGTTAATCTACTCCTATTCCCTACACTGACTAAGACATAAGCGTTTACCTTAGATGGACATGCATCACACTTTGGGCAGTGTTTGTTTCCTGCTGACACATACCTCTCACAAACACTGCAAAATCTGAGAAGGATTGATAAAATAGTTGTAAATGATAAACCACCTTAAAGCAGTTTATAACAGCATTTATAGCTATTTACGTTAAAAAATAAAATGATTAAATGCATGTTTAATCCTATGCAATCAATCTTCATTTTTGTTTTTTTAAATAAATTGGTTCTCTCTCAAAACTTTTTTTTTTTTTAACTACAAAAATAAAATAATGGCATGTGTTTTGATAGTCATTGCTTATTTGTAATGTTTGGTAACTATTTTAAAAACAATGCATTTTTTAGACTTTTTTTTTTTTTAAGGCATCTCTTCCAAATCAAAAACTCAGAATGCATTATTTTTGTGCACCTGTAACCTTCATCCTCTGGTAGAATGATATCTTTGGGGCTCAGATTGGTGAAAAGTCGAACAGGTGACTGCTTACGGCCTGTCTTTCCGTGTTTGTATAGAAGGTGGTTATCATAATCAACCTGAGAATGAAGAATAACACAAGTCTATAATACCCTGTAAATGCATTATTATATTTATTAACATGTTTATAACACAATATTCCTATAATACCTGGTAATCCAGCATAGAGAAGGAGGGAAAACACTCCAGGATACGGGACTCGAAGAAGTACGGGAAGATCCAGATCATTGGTATCTGACCTGCATCGCTTACTAAAAATCAACAACAACAGATAAGAATGGTAACAGATTATGAAGTGTCTTATTTGTTTTTAACACTTGCTCACCCTCATGCCATTCCAAACCTGTATGACTTTATTTCTTCCATGTAATATAAAAGGAGAAATTCTGTGAAATTGTCCTGGTCTCTCCTTTCAATGTAATTACAATAAATAGGGGGAAACTGAGGGCTTCAAGTTTCAAGTATGCAAATACCATAAAAGTAATTTGAAGCCATGTGATGGCTTTGTGTGATTTTACTTTCATCTTCCACTGAAGAAAAAAAGCCAAATCGAAGTTGAGCAGATAATGGCAGAATTTTGGTAAACTGTTGAAAACTGAGCATTCATTAATGCATTTTGTTTTGAAAGAAGTTGTTGCAAAAAAAAAAAAGAAAAAAAAAAGGGAAATCAAAATAAGTCATGCATGCCGTTCCTCATACCATTATTCAGATTTTTCCAGGTGACTGACATCTGAGAGAAACTGTTGGCTAGTGGCTTCACTAGGCCTCCGAATGGGGGGTCTGTTATCATGACTACCTTGGCTCCTCCCTCCTCACGCAGAAAGCCTTGAAAAAATGTGACCGCTTCCTGCAAAACAGCGTTTCATGACTTATCAGAATGTATTACAGTTGACCACATTTGACGTCAAAGGAGGTTTGTTTTTTACCTCATCATCAAAAAAGTGATGGTTGAACATATTATAGCGACAGAACTCATCCTGCCCGTAAAACTGGTAGTACCTAAGAGGGCAGAAAAACAAAGAGGTTGATAGTTGCAAAATGCATGCCATACAAGTGTCAACATGCATTTCAGAACAGCTAAATAAAAACCACAATCTGCTGTCATTTCCAAACCCTGCAGCAGGTCAACAAGTCTGGAATTGAGCAGACATAATCCTGTCAGTTATAAAAATGTGCACACACGCATATGCATATGCAGCAGGCTTTGGCTTGTTAAAGGGGGCTACACACATTTTTTAACACATTCCACAGACAAACACAGAAGTGCTTGCAGGAGGACGACAACCACACGCTTTCACTACTTCTTTATCAGTCTCTTAGGTGAGTCGTTTTATTACTTGTTTTATTGGATATTATTTCAGTACCAAAGAACACAACTAATTTACATTCTCATTACAATAAAAGTAGTATCCAACTTTTTAAAGCACTTCAAGACTTGATAATGTGCTAATGTTCATAAGCTATATGTGTAGGCAGCTCAAAAGTACGATTACGATTAAAATGTTCAGTTCCTTGCTTTGGGCTATGCAGATATAAATGCAGCTTTTGCCATTCAGTGTGTTCTAGTAAAGGCTTGCTATGACATTTTATGCATTAGCAAGAAGTCAGAAGGAACTTGTTTGGATGTCCTCTGAGAAAACCAGCTAATTTTGTACTTTTTCCATTCCATGCATTAGATTTTGCAGCTGTAAATAATGACACAATTATGATCACTAAAAACTACTCAAGTGATGTTTATGATGTTTCTGCACATCAACTCCCATTAGCTCAGAGGAGACTTGGAGAGATGGCAGAGGAAAACTTTTGTCCTTTATCAGAGGAAATAAGTTCCTTCTGTCTGGTTACCGAGGCTCGTTCAGGGACACAAGTTACCCAACCCTTCCCACGCTCTCCAAAACTGATCAGGAGAACTGGAGCCAACTCTCCAAAACCCGCAGAGGTAATGACAGATTTTCTAACCTGCCAGACAAATAAAAGATAAGAATGTGAAATATACTGTAGGAATATTGTTGTTAAGGATGAACATGTGCTCAATGAAAAACAAGTTTAAGACTTTCACTAACGTTCAAAAATTTTTTTTTTTATTTTTTTTGTTTTTTTTTCTTATGTTTAAGAATTCATTTTTTGAAGTCTTATGCTCACCATGTATCACTGTGTACAAGTATCAGTGAAAACAAAATATCAAACTAAATTAAAATGGAAAACAGTTCAAATTGTAATAACATTTCACAATATAATTATGTTATTTCTGTGATGCCAAAGCTGAATTTTCAGCAGCCATTACTTCAGTCTTCAGTGTCACATGATCCTTTAGAAATCACTCCAATATGCTGATTTGGTGCTCAAGAAACATCTCTTATTATTACCAGTGGTAATAAAAGCTGTGCTGCTTAATATTTTTGTGGGCAAATATACAAATATACAAGTGATAACATCTTTAGGGTTCTTTGGTGAATAGAAAGTTCAAAAGAACAGCATTTATTTTTGATCAATTAAATGCACCCTTGGTGAATAAACATACTAATTTATTAATTTATATTAAAAAAAAATCTTACTGATCCCAAACCTTTAAGTGGTAGTGTGCAGTAATAAATAATTCAAATATATTGTGTAAACAGCTGCCAGTCTGGTTGGATGACTTGAAGAAGGAGAGGAAAAGAACAGAGTCCCATCTGGAATCTATTAAAAAGCGGCAAGCAAACCTGAATGTAAGCGAAACCCTGCAGGGAATTTGATTTGATGGTGAAAAGTGATCTTTATGACTGGTGGCTGGCATGGAGGGCTTGATCAGAAGCAGGAAAAAAATTCTTATCTCTGATGAATCATTCAAAATAAGACCAGGAAAGTATACTGAATGTCTGGCTGACAGCTAACTATTATAAATGTTAAATAACTAATGAATCATACATCTCTGCTGAAGACGAGTTCAGAGGCGATGAAGCAGCGAGTACAGGAGTGCTTTGAGGAACTACATATGGCTCTGCAGCAGGATGAGAAGGCTGTTCTGGACATGATAGAGCAAGACCGCTGGGAGACCAGCAGTAAAATAAACCGAATTCTTCAAGACTGGAATCAACACCTCAGTCTCCTGCAGAAACACATCAGTGCTATTCAATCAGCTCAACAGAGCCCAGCGGAATCCATGAAGCAGGTAACCATCCAAGATGAAACATGCATTTCATGTCGTTGACCAAATGTATGGAATAACATATATTCTCTTCTGCATGTTCTCTGCTTTCAGCCGTTTCCTGAGGATTTTACGTAAGGCCATATTTTTCATATTTCATGAACAGTGGATTTTGTGATTGGTCCTTAGTACAAATACTTACAGATAACTTAACTATGTTTCAGAACAACATGCCTTTCCATGTTCTTTTCGATAGCAAACATGCTGTACGTTTAATTCCAATGTATCTTCAACTAGATTGACTAGCTGTCGTAAGAAACTGGACCCAGCAGAAGAGGCGATAAAAATGAATGAAGAAAGGATCCATAAGCTCATGAAGGTTCTTAGGAACATCTCAAAAGATCTGAAAGCCCAGCTCCAACGAAAGAGCCTGCTGCTGGGTACAAAACACTATCAGCCCCTAAAACCCATAGATCAAGTTAATGCAAAATATATTCTATAAATACAGGTGCTGGTCATATAAATAGAATATCATCAAAAAGTTGATTTATTTCACTAATTCCATTCAAAAAGTGAAACTTGTATATTATATTCATTCATTACACACAGACTGATATATTTGAAATGTTTATTTCTTTTAATTTTGATGATTAGAGCTTACAGCTCATGAAAGTCAAAAATCAGTATCTCAAAATATTAGAATATTTAAATTTGAGTTTGACTAAATGACCATCCCTACAGTATAAATTCTGGGTATCTCTTGTTCTTTGAAACCACAATAATGGAGAAGACTGCTGACTTGGCAATGATCCAGAAGACGAACATTGACGCCCTCCACAAAGAGGGTAAGCCACAGAGGGTCATTTCTGAAAGGTGTGGCTGTTTACAGAGTGCTGTATCAAAGCATATTAAATGCAAAGTTGACTGGAAGGAAGAATTTGGGTAGGAAAAGGTGCACAAGCAACAGGGATGACCGCAAGCTTGAGAATACAGTCAAGCAAAGCCGATTCAAACACTTGGGAGGGCTTCACAAGGAGAGAACTGAAGCTGGAGTCAGTGCATCAAGAGTCACCACGCCAGACGCCTTCAGGAAAAGGGCTACCAAGCCACTTCTGAACCAGAGACAACGCCAGAAGCATCTTACCTGGGCTGTGGAGAAAAGAACTGGACTGTTGCTCAGTGGTCCAAAGTCCTCTTTTCAGATGAAAGTAAATTTTACATTTCATTTGGAAATCAAGGTCCCAGAGTCTGAAGGAAGAGTGAGAGGCACAGAATCCATGTTGCTTGAAGTCCAGTGTGACGTTTCCACAGTCTGTGATGATTTGGGCTGCCATGTCATCTGCTGGTGTTGGTCCACTGTGTTTTCTGATGTCCACAGTCAACGCAGCCATCTACCAGGACATTTTAGAGCACTTCATGCTTCCTTCTGTTGACAAGCTTTATGGAGATGCTGATTTCATTTTCCAGCAGGACTTGGCACCTGCCCACACTGCCAAAGGTACCAAAAGCTGGTTCAATGACCATAGTGTTACTGTGCTTGATTGGCCAGCAAACTCGCCTGACCTGAACCCCATAGAGAATTTATGGGGTATTGTCAAGAGGAAGATGAGAGACACCAGACCCAACAATGCAGATCAGCTGAAGGCCACTATCAGAGCAACCTGGGCTCTCATAACACCTGAGGAGTGCCACAGACTGATCGACTCCATGCCACGCATTGCTGCAATAATTCAGGCAAAAGGAGCCCCAACAAAGTATTGAGTGCTGTACATGCTCATACTTTTCATGTTCATACTTTTCAGTTGGCCAAGATTTCTAAAAATCCTTTCTTTGTATTGGTCTTAAGTAATATTCTAATATTTTGAGATACTGATTTTTGACTTTCATGAGCTGTAAGCTCTAATCATCAAAATTAAAAGAAATAAACATTTGAAATATATCAGTCTGTGTGTAATGAATGAATATAATATACAAGTTTCACTTTTTGAATGGAATTAGTGAAATAAATCAACTTTTTGATGATATTCTAATTATATGACCAGCACCTGTAGATATTTAGATTATTAAAATAGACCTATCATGTGCGTGTGTATATATACTGTTCAAAAGTTTGGGGTCAGTAAGATATTTTTTTTTTAAATAAAGAAATTAATACTTTATTTAGCAAGGACACATTAAACTGACCAAAAGTGACAGTAAGGGCATTTATAATTTTACACGATTTCTATTTCAAATAAATGATAAATTCTGTTCTTTCAATTTATCAAAGAATGTTGAAAAAATAAAATAAAATAATAAAATATATATATATATATATATATATATATATATATATATATATATATATACATTTCCTCCCAGAATTGTTAATTAAAAATATTGTAATATAATTAAGAACATTTCCATCACAGAAATAAAATACATTTTCAAATATATTACAATTGTTATTTTAAATTGTAATATTTTAAGTTTTCAAAAAAAAAAAAAAAGAGAAAATCATACTGATCTAAAACTGTTGAATGGTAGTGTATACCCTGCATACTATATTTAAAATATATATATAATTTATGTGTCTGCATACATTTTTAGACTGTATTATATATTCCATATATCATACTGTATGGAAAGGATTAGCTAATGTTCAGAATATGCTTTATGTAAATCAGATGTTTCTGAATATTCTTGCATTTCATCTTGACAGATTCCTTTAATGTGGTGATTGACAAACAGACCTGTCACAAACAGATCAAGGTGACTTCAGAAGGACGCGGCCTGTACCTTTCCTCAGAGGACCGCTGCATTCCCAACGAGCCTCTAAGGTTTGATCAGTTATACTGCGCCTTGGGCTCTGTTGCTATTACATCTGGGCAGCACTACTGGGAGGTAGATGTGCACTGCTGTCCGTCATGGGCTGTGGGCGTGGCTTATGGCAGCCTACAGAGGACAGGACGGGACAAAGCTGCCAAACTTGGACGGAACAGGTGCTCGTGGAGTCTTGAGTTTCAGAACGGGCATCTCTTGGCCTGGCACAACGATCGACATGTGGCACTACCCGTCACAGCAGCTCGGGCAGCACCAAACAGAGTAGGGGTGTTTGTAAAGTATCAGAAGGGCCGTCTGGTGTTTTATGACGCTGAGACTATGAGAACGCTACAGGAGTTTTCAGCAGTGCAAACAGCTGTGTTTGAAAGAGCACATCATCAGTTTACTGAGCCTCTCTACCCAGCCTTCAGCTTTTTTTCACCCAAAGACAAAGGCCATCATCGTATGGAAATATGCGATCTCAGTCTTTAATTATTATTAGCAATAATAAAGTTAATAAACAATATTTATTTCAAGCAGAAATCTTTTGTAACATTGTTTTAGAACATTACTGACACGTTTGATCTATTTAGGAAGTCTTTACTGAATAAGTGTTAATTTCTTTAAAAAGACTAAATTTTTGAACGGTAATGTATATTATAGTTCTTATGAGCTTTATTAACAGTTATTAATAGTGCAAGCATATAATATATAGGCCTATGTCTTGTACCAAAAAAGCAAAGGTTATCAAAGTAAACTGGAGGAACACTCTACTCTTCTACCTTACGCAAAACAATGTAAAAATAGAGTAGTATATAATAAAATATATACTAATAAATAAATAAATATATAAATTCCACATAACATAAAATACACAGTATGGTGCACCCTATTAACAGAATTTAATTCTGTCTATGTGGCTATTTAACCTTGTATTTGCAAAGAATTATGGGTAACACTTTATTTTAAGGTGTCCTTGTTACACGTTACATGGACTTACTATTATAATAACAATAAATGATGCATAATTACATTCAAGTAACCCTAAACCAAACCCTAATCCTAACCATATAGTAAATACATGTAGTTAATTAATATTACTCAGTAGTTAAATGTATAATTACACTGTAACAAGGACACCTTAAAACAAAGTGTAACCAAATTATGTTGTATTGCGTTTACCTGTAATCAATATCCAGCAATAAACTCTTCATTGTCGGACTCTTGTCCTCCATATTCCGTAACTTAATCACCTCATGTAATCTGTGAATGTGTACAAGAGAATCTTCAATTATAAAGTTTAAATGTGGAGATATGTTATCGATTGTACATTACATTGGATATTTTGCTAATTTTACTGGCAGGAAAACAACTGCACACACTAAGATTTTTAAAATATAGAAATTTGCATAGCAGTAACTGCTTATACTTACCGTGGTGTCCCAACACAGAGAATTTTCTGGAAGCCTAAGCCCGAGAGCATATCCAGGAGGAAATGACAGCTCCGATCCGCAAACAGATATTGTGCGTTACTCTTCTTGTTATCTAGAGGACACAGAAGTAGACTGGGCCTTTTCAGTCGCTGCACTGTGATGTCCTGAGAAAGTGCCTTGTGTTTCGCATGATTCGCCCATTCTCCAGGAAGAATCAGCAGCTGACAGTCCACACAGAACCTTCTCTGCTCCAGCGGGAGAGAAACAAACTCTCTAAATCTGTAAAAGAAACAAACGTACACATGTCGTAGTATCTCTGGTACTATTTTTCAGTTTCAATCTGTTTTGGTTTCGGTTTCCAGTCATTTCCTCTTTCCATAAACAAACATGCCAGTATCTTATTTGATGAGTGTTTTTAGTTTTTAAAATAAAAGTTATTTACCTAGAGCTGCATTCCTGATGACTGAAAAGAGGCATCTTTGAGCGGTTCTGTTCTTCTCTGGCAAGCATCCTTGCCTCAGATATCTGAAGCATAAATTAAATGCAAGTGAATGAAAAACTAGTATTCATACATATGTTTTTTGTCTTCTTTGATTATGTCTTACAAGCTTGTGTTCAGCTGTCATGTTTTATCTTATTATATTCACCCTATAAAGCTTACAGTATCATATTTGGTACATAGGTTTCTAAACATTGCTGAAAAACCTGATGTACACAATGTAGTGTCTCTTCCATTTCCTGATTGATATTTCTATGTTTCCATTAAAAAAAAAAAAAAAAAGACTTTTATAACTTTAATACTTTCATAACTTTAGATTTGTATAAGGGTCAAAGTAATTTAAATGTCCACATCAAATTGTTTTTACAAAAGTGGTTTTATATACATAGAAAGCACATTAAATGCAAGTAAAGTGTCTACTTTTAAGATTTATTTTGGGAGAATAAAATGTCAAAATGTGGGTGAAATAATGTTCCATTGTCATTCAGTGTAAAACTTATATTTATGTAAAAATTAAAACAACATACTTATTCTGACCTGTATGTATTAAAGTATATAAAAGAATAAATGAGCATACTAAATTTTATTGCATTGTAAATGAGTAAAAAATTCTTGCTGACAAATGGCCAAAATGGGATAGTGGCATAGTTTAAAAATGCAAAATTACAAGTAGTATCTGAGGTAAAATTAATTAGTCTTTTAAAATGTCATGAACTGATTCTTGTGGTAAATATGCCTGACAAGATTGTTACAATGAATTATATTTTAGTGGCTGTTTTCTGTAAATCATGTAAGGTAAAAATGTAGTATATGATATTTATTTTTTGCGCAGAAAAAAAAAACCCATTTAATTAAACAGGACACTTTCTAATGTATTGAAAAACAACAATTCAAAGCTGTGTTACACTTATTGTTTTGATGCTTGAAAACCCTCTTTCGTCTTTGACCCAATAACTTATTTCAGGCTTTACAGGATTTAATATATATTCGTCTTATTTTATTCTAACTTAAGTTTGCTTCTACAGTTCTTAGTATTTCATGAAAGAACCTTTGAAAAGTAAAACAGGTACATTAAAACTGGTACAATAATAATGTTAGTCCTACTTAACCTTTTCGTCTGCCCACTGAAAAAAGTTGCAGTCTTTTCTGTCCCGACAAGCAGAACACGCGTAAAATCTCCTTCCTTTCTCCTCTCCATTGCCAGTTTTCTCGAACAACAGAGCTGGTCCTGGGAAAAGCACGTATCTATGATTACATATGGTATTAATTACATTTTAGAATAAGAAAACTGACGCGACACCAGTGAAAATACAATTGATCTCATACCATGTGGACACCGCGGTGCCGTTGTGTCCCTTTCATTCTGAATAATCACTTCTATTCCGCCACTATCCACGGCATCATCCAGTGTTTCACGCATATTTGCCATAAACCTTACATGTGAGAATCAAAACAACACTCGCACGCTTGACAGGACGCCGCCATAGTAGACATCTAAATGTGTCGCACACATATGACGTCTCGCATCGACGCCCAAACGCAGTTTTGTTTTTTTCTTAGTTTTTCTTTTATTATTTTATCCACTTCTTTTTTGTGAGTTGTATATGCCCGCAAGCATCTTATATTGAGTATTTTCCAAAATAAGTAAATAAATAAATAAAACAAACAAACAAATAAATATTTTAACACATGTTCACGTATCTTGTTGGTTAATGATCACATGACATACAAGTAAATGTATTTAATATATTTTATAATATTTATTTAGTTTTTTTAAGTTGTTTTATTATTAGTGCTGTCAAAAGATTAATCGAGATTAATCGCATCCAAAATAAAAGTTTTGGTTTGCATTATATATGTATGTACTGTGTATATTTATTATGTATATATAAATACACAAACATACAGTATATATTTTGAAAATATTTACACGTTTATGCATTTATACATTCATATTCTTATATTTTATATTGTATCTAAATATATTTAATATATAAACATATTTTTCTTAAATATATACATGCATGTGTTTTTATTTATATATACATAATAAATATACACCGTATAAACTTTTATTTTGGATGCGATTAATCGTTTGACAGCACTATTTATTATACATTTATTTTGATTTCAGGTTTTATGTTGGTCTTTTATTAACTCACGATCCCCTTGCAGTTCCCTTCCGAACCTCCGGAGGTTCGCGAGCACCAGTTTGGGAAAAACCTGAGTTAAGCGCATCCAGGCCAGTAAGCGGCGCTAGTGACCTTTTAAATTGGCGACTTGGCAATCGCTATTAAAACAGAAGAAGGTAATTGGTGAACACCTGCTCTGAGTTTTATATTGTTTATAAAAAGATCTGAAGTTCTGTCTTGTGTAATTATTAGCATGTCTCTACGAAGAACTAGAAAAGGCAGTCAGGATTCTGACGGTCAGCCCGACGGGCAGCACAACTATGACCAGAAAATTAGAATTACCAAGAGAAAGGAGCTGTTTATACAGCAGTTTGAGAAGGAAGGTCAGTCATGTATTACAATCAATACATGCTCTTTGCTGTTTATGTATATATGAACGAACCCATTCTTTTACTTGCACCGGAACAGCCCAGGACCGGATAAATGAAATGGAGGCTAATCTGAACAAATTACTGGCCACTGTGGACCGAGTCTTCAAAATAGAGCTGATGAAAATGCCGCAGTCGCTCCACACCACGCTGATAAAGATCTAATGAATGGTACGACAATTACAGAGCCTGTTTGTCCTGTCTTGATGGTTTTATTATTAGTTCTAATCTCTCCTGTTTTTCAGATGATGACACGTCTGTGGGGGAGGTCACTATGGCGCTCACGGTATAATGATTTTGCTGCCATCTGGTGTTCGCTTAAGTTAACCGCACTACTTACATTAGTACTGGTGGTTGTTTCTTTCTTTTTCTTTTAGTGTGCGTCTCCAGAATTTCAGAAACCCTTATCTCGAAAGCCAAGCAAAAAAGGTTTGTCAACTTACCAAGTAATTTTTTTTTTTTATTTGACTTTTTTTCCTTTAAGGTTAGCTTTAACTTCTTTTAGGTTTGAGTGCCAGAGTAGGCCAACAAAGGTCATCAGGTCAAAACAAGACCGCTCCAGTTGAAGGCCCAAAGGTACTGACCCTTCATTTGTCATCTTTGTGGGTGCCTAATTTAAATGTTACTTATGAGTCTGGTCATCACAGAAACCCACTAAGAAGACCCTGCACAACAGTAAGAGCACTGGAAGTCTGAGGTAAACTTGAAGTTTTATTTAACCTGGTCATTTTAGATTGCTGTTTGTTTGGAATTTATTCCTTCATTGGAACTGTACAATCTACAAATCAGTCACAATGAAGTAGTCTTTGATAATGTGTGTATACAAATGCATTTTTCTGAAAATACGATTGCACTGCTGTACACAGTATTTATATATGTATGTGTGTATATATAGGGCTATACAGGAATCTGAAACCCCCAGATGGCACCAATATGCCTTTCATGCATTGGGTTTTAAGTACCTTTACTCTAACTTAAACACTATTAATTGTAAATTACTTTCTAATGTTTTGTGCGTTTTTTTTCTTTAAGAAATGTGAATATTTTGCAGTCCTACAAAATCCCCTACATTTTCCATTAATTGGTCTCTTCTTTAGTCTGTTCTGACTGCAGAGGATTGATTGGTTGCCTAAGTGACTGGTACCAGAGGGTTAAATAATTGCTTTTGTACACGTTAGGCTGTTTTCTAAAGATTTGATCTCTCTTTGACAGGTGTGCCTCAACTGTCAGTGCAAAGAGAACCCAAGGGCGGGTTGTAAAAAACAGCGATCAGGCATTTGGGTTGGGTAAATTCAGGTAATGTTTCCTCACTTATGTGTTTTTACCAGTGAATTTCTTGTGTGGTGCAGCTTTTCACACAAAATACTTTTATTTTTTTAAATCTAATTGATGAACAGACAACTGAGTCGCTCCGTTGGTGATGAAATGATGGCAACAGCCACAATAGTAACTTCCCATGGAGAAGTGAGTGTTATAATATTTTGTAATTTATTTTGCTCAGTATAACATTCAATAATGATTATTTTCCACCTTTTGAAGACATTGTTCCTTTCTGAAGACAATAAAGATGACATCAATGTTGATTTGTTGGATGATACGGCTGTACATCAGATGCGAAAAATCAAAGTGAGCAGTTTAAAACCTGCATAATTTCATGTGGTTGCTTAAAGAGACCCTGAAATGTAGCATAACCAGACATTTGTGACTCTCTTGTTGCAGGATCTTATGGACTATCTGTGTAACAAAGTGGGGCCAAATAACACGTGCTGATGCTTTTTAATCAACTGCAGCTGGTGTTTTAATTTATTATTTTTAAATGTAAATAAACTATTGTAAAGAGATTTAAATAAAGTGGTTCATTTAATTTGATCTGTCATCCAATTTGTATTGCCCTGCCCTTTTCTAAGTAAGATGTCTTGAAGCAACTTCATTTAACACTGATTATTTGACTTCTGATTGTTAACTAATTAGAGCCTAACAAATCAGACTTTTTCAGTTGTGGTATTAGTGGTTGTCAATCTCATGTAGTGTAGTTTTTTTTAAAAATTTTATAAATTAAGCTCTCATACTTCAACACTAGATGGCGTTAACTTGCTTATGCACATTTTTTCTTATTGTGCAGTTGCTCAATATCAGAGTTGATACAGTGAACTAAAACCATACATTTGTTTCTTAAAGTAAAGATTAAATGGAAAATAAACGCTCTCATTTTCATTTAATTTAACTTGATATACTAAAATTATTAAACTAGAGGTATTTTAAAATTATATTTGAGCCGTAAATTTACATGCCTTTCATATATTAATATCTGTAGATTATTAGTCTTGCTTTTAGTGTGGCGTCACTATATGTGCATAACTCGTCCTGCACTGTTTGTGCTTTGACTAATGGTGGTTATTACTTTAAGTGTCGAGTGGAGGCTTGTTGTGGGCCACCTGAGGCCCCTGGGGGCCCCAGTTATATCCACTAACAGATATCTGAGTGGGCTCTTTTCTTGGGACAATACAACTGGAAATCCTCACGTTGGGTGGTAAGTTTTGCTTTAAAGTGACCTAATGATTAATAATTGTTCTTTCGTTTATGATTAGTGAACTCCATTTCCCAGCCGCCCGCTGTCACAGTGCGTCTCGTGCAGGAATGGTGCTGAGGCAAATACGCACACGCGCATCACAGCCACACGGCAACACCCCGCTCCTGCATGCGCCTGCAACGCTGCGCACTACGTTTATTAGCGATTCTACAGCGTGTAATATCAACGACTTTTCTTCAGTCGGAGGTGCGAGGGCTTATTTCGCTCTTTAAAAAAAAAAAAGAAATTCATTACCACGTTGGCTCGAGCACTTGTGCACCGGGCGGTTGAAAGATGCACGGAGCGCGTTGATGACTCGGCGCGAATGACGATCTAGAGACATACATGACATTGGAGTCTGGAAAGGTCTGCGGATAACGATGAGCACCGGTGAGTGCGTCGTGTATGCTAATCTCATTACCTAAAAGCCCAGAGATTTGTCTATGTCTGGTTCCACCCACCTATCCACCAGCGCTCATGATGTTGCAGTGCAGCCCTGTTGTATGGAAATGCGTAAAGTAGTGCTGTCAAAGATGTGTAGAGGCTGTCTCTTTTGTTTTTCGTGTGATGTGTAGCGTGTTCAATAGTGTCAAGACTGCCCTAGTGTTCTGCAGCTGGTGACAGCAAACCCTTTAAGTTGTAAAACTTGAATACGGTGATTTACTAAGGGTTTTATTAAGGGAAATGTTTTGTTGGGTTAATTTTATTTTGAGAACTGGCATTTATTTATAAATCTAAGTCTTAAAAATCTTAAGTCTGAATGATGCTGCTTTCCTATATTTATTAACAAAACAAATCCTGTGCATAGTCATGACTCTTTTGCACTGTCAGATGGATACCGTTGTACCTTCTTTACCCCTAAAGGTTGCGTAGTACCTTAGATTAGTAATCTGTATTCTTTTGGTGCTATTTTGAAAGGAAGAATTTTTTGCACCCTTTTTGGAAGTCCTATAAAAAGCAGGAAGTTTAATAACTTGTACAACCCGTATTTTTGTTGATTTATTTAAAGGAATAGGTCTACAATGCTGTCATTTACTATGTGGTAGCTTAAGCTAACACTGAGGGTGTTAGAAGGATAGTCTGCACAATCTCAGGTATTAGTTGATTTTGCTGTCAAGGTGGTCAATCTCTAACCTTAATCAATATTGTCTGTAGTTGCAAGTTCCCTTTTTTTTTTTTTTTTTATTTTTTATTTTTTTTTTTTGTGGTAATGATGTTCTGTAACCTCTATCCAGGTTTATATTTCCTAAAAATATCGCAATCATAAGTAGACTAACAAGACTGTTGGTACCAATGGTTTCTGTTTTCTACATATTGCTGTACATGTTCTGTAAGGTTCATAAAGTGGTTGATTAATTTTAATATGAAGAATGATACATTTTGTTTGAAATGAATCTGTTGTTTATCTTTAAAAATGATCTGGAATGGCATGTGAACCAAACTGATGCATAATTTGGATAACTTGCATTCTGTATAACCTTTTCAGGTCGGCATAATTTGTGCCAGAAATTCATCTCATGTGAGTCTGACTGACGTAATATCAGAGTACTAGCTAAATCATCATGGGAGTGAGGCTAGTACATTAGGGCAGTTCTTAACTGGGTTTAGTTGAGGACACACATTATTTTTATATTAGGCGTCAAGTGCTGTCCCAACACTGTGGCATGTATTTTTATTTTTTATATTTATTTTGTTCTTAAAATTTAATCGGGCGTTTACAGCACGAAACAGATTTTCCCCTGTTGTTGGTGAACTATTTACTATTATTTTTTAAGTTATATATTGATAATGCATTTATGCTGCCTCTGAGCAGCATTAAACAGTCTGTGTCAAGATGTACGTATAAATGTGCCGCAGTGTATGTGTAAATTTGGCATTAATGACACAAATTGCCACCAAAATACTGAGTTTGATTGGTTATAAACCCTTTGACATTACAACACAACAAAAGATGTCAATATCTCTTCCTTTTTCAAAGTTGTTGAGTTGATGAATATTTTGATGTTGATTGCATGGTTAGTTGTGACCCACCAGATTAGAACTGCTGCATTATGCAAGTTAAGACTTTCTTTTAGAAGGTATTTGGTTGCAATGAAAAAGATTGTGGGTTTTGGCTCTTTGCAGAAACTGAGCAGGCTGAATGTAAAATTTTTACAGCTGTTGGAAGCAAATAGAGAAATAGCTGGTGATATCACTCCTGCTACAGTACGTCCCTGAGAAACAGGCACTAGCAATTAGCCCTGAAATCTAGAGTGGGCCTGTGACATTTTCCTTGTCCTGGTTTTATTGGTACTGGCTGTGAGAGGAATGGCCTCCAGCTTATTCATCAAACACTAGCTACGGTAGGGACAAAATCAGAAGGCTCCTTTTTCACGTTATGTTGAAGAATAGCGTGGAAGCTGTTTTCGGCTTTTTAAGGTGCCGTTCTGACCTGCAGAAATCAGAAAGGAGACACAAATTGGATATCACATATGAAAAAGTGTTTGAAATATACACCTTTGCCTTCTGCATGAACCCTGCTGGTTTTGTTAATTGAGCCTAGGTTGGATGCATGCTGGGAGAATGCCATTTCATCATCAG